>NW_017673940.1:109472-114826 GCF_001879085.1 Nicotiana attenuata | reverse complement strand
GTTCACCCTCCATGAAACATGTCGTGATGGCACCTAGTTCCTACAACTAGGTAAGCCTAACAGTACGGACTAACAAATTAACATTTGTGGAATAATGAATTAAAACTGAACATACGGAAATAACAAATGTATACAAGGCCACTCAGCCTATACAACTCGAAATATGCGGAAGTCTGCAACTAAATCCCAAAACCCGAAAACTCACGGGAAACACAGGCTAATAGAATGTAGTAAACTGCTCTACACCAGAATGTCTGAACAACATGAAAGGAAAGAAAAGGAACTATATGCTAAAGCCGGAATAGAGTAAAGACTCCTGGTCTGCGAACGTAGCAGATATACCTCAAGTCTCAGCTAGGACTCTCCACCACGAGGATGATACGTCTGGGAGGAAGTACCTGGATCTGCACATGAAAAACATGCGCAGGAAGGGCATGAGTACACCACAGCGGTACTCAGTAAGTGCCAAGCCTAACCTCGGTTGGGTAGTGACGAGGAAGGTCAGGGCCCTACTGAGATAACATAATAAATAATGAGATAACAGAAATAGTTTAAATAAAGTCTGCAGCAAGAATCTAAACCAGGTAAATAAGGAAGAACAGTAATAGAAAGCAAAGGTAACAATACACGGAAAACTGCCCTCACAAGGAATAGTAGCCGGGGGATCTCTTGGTATCCCGAGGATCTCTTGGTATCCTCATCATCAACACTGGGGATCTCTCGGTATCCCGAGGATCTCTTAGTATCCTCAATAAGTAAGTCGGGGATCTCTTAGTATCCCGAGGATCTCTTGGTATCCTCAATAAGTAAACAGGGGATCTCTTGGTATCCCAATACATATATAGAAACACATATGCCAGGGATCTCTTGGTATCCCGCACCCTCAGTCCAGAATATCTCAAGTACAGAGGGATCTCCCAGGAAGCTGTCCCGTAGTCCCAAATTAAACACACAACAAGAACGATTCCTAAATCTCGGAACAATGCTAAAAAAATCAGGACACGAAGTAGTAAATTATAGCCTAACATGCTTCACAGAGTACAAATAGCACAGTTAAAGCAAATAAGCAGGTAAGCCAGCTAAACATGAGTCTCTAAGCTAGCACAGGTACAAACATGCAGTTAAAATGAACAAGTAAACAAGAAAGCTCAATTTAAATACTTCAAGTAGAAACGGATTTACAACAATTAGCTCAAGTACGCGCTCGTCACCTCACGTACGGGGCATTCAAATATTCAAGATCATATCCTAAGGGAAAAAAGGTCCCCCACACAAAGTTAGACAAGCCACTTACCTCGAACCGGCTCAATATCAACTAGAAATCACGCTCTTGCCACGAGTATCCGACTCCAAATGGCTCAAATCTGTTCAATCAAATTACACATTGCAAATAACATCGCAAACACCTGGTTTTGCTAATAAACTCAAAGCTACAGCGTAAAATTAGGTGAAATGACAAAAATGCCCTCCAGGCCAACGCCCCGAAATCAAATAATTTTCACATTTTCAGAACCCTCGTACTCTCACGAGTCTAACCATATAAAAATCCCCCAAATCGGAGGTCAATTGCCAACTCAAAACTCAATAATTAGGTCTATGAAGTTTCTTCCAATTTTTGATCCTAAATTCGAATTCCAATGGTGTGTTTAACTATAAAATGATGAAATATAACAAGAAGGGACCAAAGAAACGTTACCCAGTGATCTTCACTTCATATCCCACTTAAAATCGCCTTAAACCGAGCTCTCAATTGATTTTTGTAACTTATGAACTCAAACCCTCGAAATTTCTATTTCTGCCCAGGGATTTCCGCTTCTGCGGACAAGGGACCGCTTCTGCGGTCCTGTATATGCGGATAAACAACCGCTTCTGCGATTTTCACTTAATGGACCAGAGTCCGCTTCTGCAGACACATAACGCTCTTGCGGTTCCGCTTCAGCGGAAAGGCGACCGCTTCTGCGGTTCCTGGGAGGGAGGGCAAATCTCGCTTCTGCAATGACCAAGGCCGCTTCGGCGGCTCCGCTTCTGCGGTTCCCAAGCCGCAGAAGCGGAAAGATACCAGAAGCAGCAGTGCTGCTATTTCTCAACTTCCAAAACTTTTCCGTTAACCACCCGAAATCATCCCGGGGCCCCCGGGACCTCAACCAAAAGTACCAATACCACCTAATACCTTATTCAAACTTGTACCAATCCTGAAAACATCTAAACAGCGCCGGAAACCCGAATTAATCAAAGATTCAAGCCTAAGAACTTCAAATTCCAACCAAACACGTTTTCGATCAAAAACCTACCCGAACCTCGTCCGAATGACCTGAAATTTTGCACACACATCCCAAATGACATGACGGAACTACTGCAACATCCGGAATACCAATCCGACCCTCGGATCAAAAACTCACTACGGACCGGAAACTTCAAAATTCAAACTTCGGCATTTCAAGCCAGAATGAGCTACGAGCCTCCAAAATACATTCCGAACATGCTCCCAACCCCGAAATAACCTAACGGAGCTAACGGAACCATCGGATTTCCATTCCGAGGTCGTCTTTATACTGTTCTGATTACGGACCATTTTTCAACTCTTAAGCTCTCATTTAGGGACTAAGTGTCCCAAAACTCTCCAAAACTCAACACCGAACGTCCCGGTAAACCAAAATAGCAGAAATGAACTTAGGGGAAACAGCTAATGGGGGATCGGGGCGAAATTTCCAAAAACGACCGGCCGGGTCGTTACACTTTCAAATAGTTTTCTATTTCAATACCAAGTTATATCTCAGGATCTTCTTCTTAACACCTTCACCACAACAGAATAACATGAATATCCATTATTTAGGAAACAAAGTGCTTTAATTTGGCTTCCACTTCGCATTTGTACATACGTTCCATCTTTAAAAGTTCTTTTTTTTTCAAGTATATATATACTAACACTAATTTCCCAAAGGCTTTTCCTTAAATCCATCTTTTAAAACCATACTCTTCCCTTATAGATATATCCTAATATATGATAATCTATACCCTTTAAACATTAGTTAAGGCATAGTACAAATAATAAGTTCCGAATATAGTCAAAGTCATATGGAGCTACCTCGGGTAGATTTTAAGGGGTGCCTAACACCTTTCCCTTAGATGAATAAAAACCCTTAACCATAATCTCACTGGTTAGCAGACTAATAAAATTTAAACCTTATTATTTAAATAGGTACCCTAGTATATATTTAAATATTAGGTGGCGACTCTCTTTCATCAACAATGGAGAAATCACACGTTGGATCTTGTTTTAACTGGTGCAAGATAGGATGCAACAATATGGCGACTTTGTTGGGGAATCACTCTTAGGTTGTGACCTTAGCATACCTAGACTGAATTTAGAATTTATATTTGTTTATACATTGTTTTATTTGTAGTTATGTTTGCAATTACATGCTTACCTGTTTTATTTCCTCTTTATGCTTATGCTTATTGTTCTTACACCCTTATCTGTTACTGCTGTCATATATTGTCATCACATTTCTTCCTATCGAGTATTGGCCGTACACTATCACACATAACGGCATGCGAGGGTTGTCTTTTACACCCCTCCAAACCTTATTTTCAAAACTCTCTAGTTTCAGAGATTGGCTTTGTCAGGTCAACTGACATAACTTCTCGCAGTCTTCAGTCCAACTCAAAAGTAGGAAATATTCTACTCTAGGAAAATAGGTCATACTGCATAAAGCTTAGGTGAGTCGGTCCTTGGCATCGACACACAAGTAGGAAAACCACCCTAATGTCAACGGGTCATGGACCCAATGACATCATTTATGTGGAAAAACAAAGAAACCTGACAAGACATCTAAAGATCCAAAGCAAACACGTACCAAAACCTTTCTTTTACCCACATCAGAAAATGGAAATCAACTAAAACATCCTCGAGATAACATGGTGATGGGAGTGCCACACAAGTTGAAGCGACGGTGGAAGAACATTCGCCAGGAGCACGAAAATGAGATTCTGACACAGTTGGGGGCACTGAATGCTTTGCTATACATCCGAGCAGACAAGGTTCTCACTCGCCTAATGATAGAGTTATGGGATCCAGATAAGGTGGTATTCATGTTTGCCGACTGTGGGTTAGTATCGACATTGGAAAAAGTTACTAGTTTCACGAAGCTGCCATTCATATGAAGGAAGACAATAATACCAGTCACTATACCCGGTTACATGTTCTTCGATGTTGTGGGCCTGGCAAACAGTCAGGGTATGAAAAATATCAAGGACGGATGGGTGAGTGTCGACTAGCTGTTTGACAGACTTGAACATCACGAAAGCTTTGAGTAGTATCCGGGAGAGTTTCAGTATGATCAAGCAACGTGGGAGAGTCTCAGGCCTATCACTTTCTCATTGCCACTATTAGGATTATTGATCTTCCCCCTGAATATGGTTCGGTTTAACATCAACTTATCACTCGTGATTCTGGCGACCTTTTGTGACAACCTTCAAGCGACTTTGGTGCCGATGGTGCTGGCTGAGATTCTTAGGGATTTGTCCGCATGTGCATGGGGGTATGACATCTTTAAGGGTTGTAACTTAATACTTCATATCAGGGCTACATAACATTTCTTCTAGCGAGAGGCCACCATTGACTATTTTGTGGGCGTCACCAATATGATCCGCACCCAATCCACTCAACAATGCATGGAAGAGGTCGTTGGAAGAATAGTACCCAACTATGAGTCAGCTTCAATTTCCTCACGGAGCTAACAATGGGTGCTAGAGTGTATATGCGTGAAGACGAAACAACTTAAATACACTTCCAAAGAAGTTTGTATTGCGAATTACTTCTATTAACTACACTATCAATGCTCAATTAGAGAAATGAGACTAGAATTTGACTAATTTTTTTATTTGTTTTCAAACAGGTAAAAAGCCTAGGGATGAAACCTTCGCCTAGGTGTTCGCCTAATGGGTTATTTAGTTAACACTTGTTTTATTGATCGGTGTATTATAGCTCTCAACTCTAAGTTACTCAATACCTCTCGGTCAAAGAGTGATTTTGCCCAATTTGGCTTTCTCAGGCCCAAATGGGTATCAAGATAAATAGTTTATATGAGATTAAGTCGGGTGTCGCTACCCAAATCCCATAATAGGCCGTGATGGTGACCAACTATGCCGCTAGGCAAGCCAACGGGTGAACCTCCACGTAACTATCCATTTTAAAATTTTAAAATCACGAATTTCTTTAAATAAATAGAATAAAATCTAGCACTCATAGAAACTTGTGCTTTTCTTTACCAAATTTTGGAATATAAATAAATCATTAAGTGAAATGATAATAATAACGTGAAATAAATAATGAACGTTCACTAGGACCCCTA
>NW_017673940.1:90006-109399 GCF_001879085.1 Nicotiana attenuata | reverse complement strand
CATAGGCGGCTCCCCGTAGCTGAAAAGCAGTGAAAGAAACCCCGCTGGACTCCACGATGCCCATAGTGCGGAGAATACGATGACACTCCTCTAGAAATCCCAAGGCATCGTCTGATGCTAATCCACTGAACACTGGGGGATCATACTTCTTGAACCTCTCAAGCCTGCGCTGCTCGTCCTCTGAAGCAGCTGACCCATCCTCGGGCTGAACTGGTGCTGCAGGCGGTGCCGGAATAATCTCGGGAACCTGCTCAACCTGCACTCGCTGCTCAGGAGTGCGGACGACGGGAGTCTGTGCTCCTCCCCCGGCCTGGGATGTGGCTGCAGCAAGGGGAAGCAACCCCGCCTGAGCCAAGGTGGTACATGCTCATGAACTGAGCCAAAGTCTCCTGGAGCGCTGGAGTAGTAGTGGCAGCAGTAGGTGTGCCAGGTGCCTGGGCTCCGTCTGGATCTGCTGGTGGTACCTCGGCGGCAGCTCGCGCAGGTGCTCTGGCTGCACCACGTGCGCGTCCTCGACCTCTCCCCCGGCCCCAGCCTTTGACGGCTGCAGTAGGGGGCGCGGGTGCCTTATCATCTCGAGTAGCACGTGTCCTCACCATCCGTGAGACAATAGAAGTCAGAAGTTTAGAATTGATGTCCAAAATATCGCACGACGGGGAATTCAAATGAAATGAAGATTCTTCCTAACAGTTACATAGCCCCTCGTAGATAAGTACAGACGTCTCTATACCGATCAGCGAGACCCTAATAAACCGGCCCGTGTTCCGTGACTCCTATGAACCTAGAGCTCTGATACCAACTTGTCACGACCCCAGTTCATCCTCCATGAAACATGTCGTGATGGCACCTAGTTCCAACAACTAGGTAAGCCTAACAGTGCGAAATAACAAATTAACATTTGTGGAGTAATAAATTAAAACTGAACATACGGAAATAACAAATGTATACAAGGCCACTCAGCCTATACAACTCGAAATATGCGGAAGTCTGCAACTAAATCCCAAAACCCGGAAACTCACAGGAAACACAGGCTAATAGAATGTAGTAAACTGCTCTACACCAGAATGTCTGAACAACATGAAAGGAAAGAAAAGGAACTATCTGCTAAAGCCGGAATAGAGTAGAGACTCCTGGTCTGCGAACGTAGCAGATATACCTCAAGTCTCAGCTAGGACCCTCCACCACGAGGATGATACGTCTGGGAGGAAGTACCTGGATCTGCACATGAAAAACATGCGCAGGAAGGGCATAAGTACACCACAGCGCTACTCAGTAAGTGCCAAGCCTAACCTCGGTTGGGTAGTGACGGGGAAGGTCAGGGCCCTACTGAGATAACATAATAAATAATGAGATAACAGAAATAGTTTAAATAAAGTCTGCAGCAAGAATCTAAACCAGGTAAATAAGGAAGAACAGTAATAGAAAGCAAAGGTAACAATACACGGAAAACTGCCCTCACAAGGAATAGTAGCCGGGGGATCTCTTGGTATCCCGAGGATCTCTTGGTATCCTCATCATCAACACTGGGGATCTCTCGGTATCCCGAGGATCTCTTAGTATCCTCAATAAGTAAGTCGGGGATCTCTTAGTATCCCGAGGATCTCTTGGTATCCTCAATAAGTAAACAGGGGATCTCTTGGTATCCCAATACATATATAGAAACACATATGCCAGGGATCTCTTGGTATCCCGCACCCTCAGTCCAGAATATCTCAAGTACAGAGGGATCTCCCAGGAAGCTGTCCCGTAGTCCCAAATTAAACACACAACAAGAACGATTCCTAAATCTCGGAACAATGCTAAAAATCAGGACACGAAGTAGTAAATTATAGCCTAACATGCTTCACAGAGTACAAATAGCACAGTTAAAGCAAATAAGCAGGTAAGCCAGCTAACCATGAGTCTCTAAGCTAGCACAGGTACAAACATGCAGTTAAAATGAACAAGTAAACAAGAAAGCTCAATTTAAATACTTCAAGTAGAAACGGATTTACAACAATTAGCTCAAGTACGCGCTCGTCACCTCACGTACGGGGCATTCAAATATTCAAGATCATATCCTAAGGGAAAAAGGTCCCCCACACAAAGTTAGACAAGCCACTTACCTCGAACCGGCTCAATATCAACTAGAAGTCACGTTCTTGCCACGAGTATCCGAGTCCAAATGGCTCAAATCTATTCNCCTCCACGTACTATCCATTTTAAATTTAAAATCACGAATTTCTTTAAATAAATAGAATAAAATCTAGCACTCATAGAAACTTGTGCTTTTCTTTACCAAATTTTGGAATATAAATAAATCATTAAGTGAAATGATAATAATAACGTGAAATAAAATAATGAACGTCCACTAGGAACCCCTAAAACCTCGTGTCACAAGAGCATGAGCATCTACTAGAACAATACAACACTACCACACATCTGTCTAGAATATAAAATAGATAAGATATAATAACTGAATAAGATTGAGACTCCATGTGCTGCGAATCATAGCATGGGATGTAGCTCACAATAAAGTCCCCTTAGCAGCTATGCCAATGCTCTAAAATGACCACCTATTGTACATGCCTCAGTACTTGCACATTCAGTACAATAGTGTAGCGTGAGTACGTAAATCAACGCATACCCAATAAGTATTTAGCCTAACCCTGAAGAGGTAGTGACGAGGGGTCGACAATGATACTTACTCGTGGTCCAATAATTCAAATATAATAAGGTAGACAAGTATGAAAGATGGTAAGTAAATAGTGAGAACAGGTATAGACAAATAACACAGTCTATAACTGAACAGTGAACACAAAGTCCTCAATTATCGGATACCTCCTCAAATGGAATACGTAATTGTCAACACCAAATCAACGGTCACATCTCAAGTCAGGAAACTGACGAGTACACGAACCCCTTATCAAGTATTTCGCACGATTCTGCCTAGGCGAACGGCCCGATCCATAACAGTATTTCATTTACTACCGAGGCGAACGACCCGATACCATAAGAGTGTGCTACATAATCCTGCCAAGACGAGCATCCTGATCCCATTAGAATATGATACATGATACTATCGAGGCGAACAACCCGATCCCATAACAGTATGTTACTCTGCCAAGGCGAATGGCCCGATCCCATAAATGTATGTTGCATTATACCGCCAAGGCCAATGGCCCGATCCCATAACAATATGTTACTCTGACGAGGAGAACAGCCCGATCCCATAAGACTGCGTTACATGATACCGCTGAGGCGAATGGCCTGATCCCATAAGAATATGTTACACTGACAAGACAAACGACCCGATCCCATAAGAGTGTGTTAGATGATACCGCCGAGGTGAACGACCCAGTCCCATAAGAATATGTTACTCTACCGTGGTGAACGGTCCGACCCCATAAGAGTGTTGGTGAGGAGTTCAATTCGATCCCATTAGACTATGAAACTTTGATGGGCCACTGGCCCCACTCACGAATATACTCTGTAAATTATAAAATTCAAGAAAAACTATCGGACAAATATGCACAACGTGGAAGAAATCCATAAAGGAAAGTACAATCACAACTAGTCAAGTAGCTCGTCAAGTATCTAAAATGGCAAGTCTTATACTCTACGCGAGTCTAGTCACATGCTAAATGTAAATTAAATCATTTAGACATGCAAGAATAGCATAATTAAAGCATTGCGGGAGTTCAAGTCTACCCGGTCATAAACAGAAATTCTAGCATACGCACAGACACGCGTCACCTCACACGTGCATAGATCTCACAACATGTAGCACATAATAAATATAATACATATAGGGCAAATTCCCCCTCACAAGGTTAGACATGAGACTTACCTCGCTCCGAGATCTGATAACCGGCTCAACGCCTCTCTAACTCCTCAAACTGATGCCAAAAGATCCGAAACTAATCAAATAACATACAAACTAATCAAAATATACTCCAACACTCGTAATTTAATAATTTATAACAATTTCCAACTCCACTCAAAAAGTCAACATAGTCAACCCCCGCCCACGTGCCAGATTCCAAAAATCATTGAAAATAAATATTAACCATAAATTATATAGTCTATATCTAGAAAATTATCCAATTTCGTCCATGAATCGACCTTCAAATAAAGGATTTACCATTTCTCAACTTTGAGGCTCATAATCCCAATTTCTACAATTCAAACACAGATAAAAACAATAACCAACAAAAATAATCATGGAGAAACATCAAAATAAAGGTCATATATTTACCCCGTTGTTGAGAAGAGAACAGCGCTGCAAAAATCGCCTCAAACAGATCTTTAGAACTCATGATATGCTCAAAATACAAAAATTCTCAGTTTGAAAACATTGTGAGATGATTTTTATTAAATGCCTTTGCGGGAGACCTTCGTGTTCACGAAGACGAATTTTTTGTGTTTACCGGTCAACCCATAAATCCTTCTTCGCGTTCGCGGAACCACTCTCGCGTTCGCGAAGAACAAAAGTTCGCACCAGAAACCAACAATCTTTCCTGACACGGAAATGTGCATAACTCTCTCACACGACCTCGGAATTCGACAATTTTGTTGCTATGGTTCCGTAATTACTATATGTATCTAATGGTTAAATATAATCACAAATTAAAGGTCGTTTTATAAATATAGTACCCCCTTATGCCCAAAGAAACGATGCTGAAACATCAAATAAGAGCGTGACACAACCCAAACACATCTGAAACACACACAAGGCCTCGAGACCCCGTCAAATCACACAAAACGGTCCCAAAACATAGCACGAACCCACTCGAGGCCTCAAATCACACCAAACAACATCAAAACCATGAATCGCACATCAATTCAAGCCTAATGAACTAATGAACTTTTACACTTCTATAAATCACGTTGAACCATACCAAATCAACTCGGAATGACCTCAAATTTTGCATACAAGTCCCACATGACACAACAGACCTATACCAACTTTTGGAACCATAATCCGGATCCAATATCAATAAATCTCGGTCAAACCTATCAACCTTCTAAACCTTCAGTCATCCAACTTTTGACAAAAAGCATCAAATCAACCTACGGACTTCCAAATCAAAATCCGCACATACGCCTTAGTCCAAAATCATCATCCGGACCTAACATAACCATCAAAACTCCGATCTGAGATTGTTTACCCAAACGTCAAACCTAGGTCAACTCTTCCAATTTAAAGCTTCCGAATTGAGAATTATTCTTCCAAACCAACTCTGAGCTTCCCGAAAATCAAATCCGACTACACGTGCAAGTCATAATACATGAAGTGAACCTACTCAAGGTCTCGAACCGCCGAATGACACAGTAGAGCACAAAACAACCGGTGGGATCGTTATGTTCTCCCCCACTTAAACATACATTCGTCCTCAAACGTGCCAAAAACCGTTCCAAAGTTGCTCAAAATCACTGTTTAATAGCTCATGCACCTACCCATACCACCACAACCCATATGAGCACATTAGCTCAAGCTAGAGTGAAGATCCTTCCTACTAACTTAACCCATAAGTCTTAGAACCAAATTCCAACATCTGAAAATCTTTACAGGTTTGATAATAACATACTCACGCTGTATCAATCTCAACACGTTGTACCAAAACATGATCATACAACCATGATGAATTTACGTAATCCGCCGCATAATTTGTATGCTCATAATAACATCCTCAAACCACAATTTCTACAAATTCACGAAGCCGATGTCGCAATATACCTCATAACGCATATAAATTGTGTTCCAACCCTCACAAAACTGCAATGATGAAAGAGATCTGTAGAACTCATAACTACCCGCCAAATCAATAACTCATGGAGTCTCTCCGCTTGGCGAGAACTATTGCCTCATTCTGAATTGATTAGTGAAAATTTTCCTCTAATATACATTATATAAATCTACTAATTCTAGGTCCAACAACCTCATCTTACCCAGTTCAAGCTGCTCGATTAATAAGCCACCTCAAACTATCTAAAATCTCATACGACGCCATTAATTCGCCAACAAGCCTCAACTCAAATATGACCAATAAAGAATAACGAACCTGAATACAAGACTATCTGGCCTGCGCAATGAACAAAAACAACCAAACCAATGCGATGAACCTATCTCATAGATGAAAAACAAGGCACACAAAATAAATGTAAGGAACCGTAGCCAACATCTCACTGTTAGGGAGTTCAACTCGATCCACACATGATACCGTTGCAGTGTGCAACCTGATCCAAACATGATACCCTTGGCGGCGTGCCACTCGATCTACACATAACAATCAATAAGGAATTACCCACCAAGCCATAATGCTCGTACCCACGAAACACACTTATATCAATAATAAGTATGCCAATTGCATGACATTACTCTAACTACAAGGTCCTAGGCACGACTAAGGTGCAATAAATGTCCTGCCTCTCGAGAGACATATTGCTCATATAACATCACAAGCTACATGGGATTACAACCCACATGGAATAATAGAGTATCACATATAATAACTGATGACACGGAAAACATCCAACGCCCAAAGACTTATCCATAAGCAATGTTGTGTTGAATGATCACATACGACCTGATATTGAGCACATACTCACGTTAGATCTACTAACAGACCTCAAGCCAATCTTGATCATCCCATATTGGGCCAACAACCTTTCAAGGGTCCACAATGACCATATTCATGACACATACGATCAATCGTCAAATCCAGAACAAACATCCATAGAAAACCATTCTCCAACGACACTAAGGTAGCACCACCATACACTGAACATCTGAAATTTCCCCCTGGTCCTCCGAGGCTTTGACATTTTTGTCAAATTGAATCCCAACCTCGATCCTTCAATTCCAATTCCATACTACTCAATGCCCCTATCATTCTATTACATGAGGGCACAAGAATTTCATCACAAATCTTGAAACACTAGTAGAGGAAGCACTTCAACAGCTATAAACATTTCATTTAATTTATTTCAGAAGAAGAATCACAACACACAACCAACTTCCCGTAAACACAGAGAACACAAACCTAAATTGTGGCCTAGACCACCATAACTCTTTTAGTGCCCATTTACAAGCATGATCTTCCAAGAAGAAATCGAACTTATCCTCACAAGTGATGGAGCAACAGACATCATGGCCAGAGCCAGTGGTTTAAGTCAAGAAAGAACAACATGCGCAATATGTAGGTGGCAATTGTCGTGCTTTGAGATTCATGAGAAACACAGAGGTTCAGTACATGTCCATACAAGAGCACAATGCAACAGTTGAATGGTATTGGGTTTGAATGGATCAGAGATATTCTCCGTGATATGGGTGCCAGAGAAAGTGGTTAGTCAATAAACAAGCAAGGTCTTCGAGTGGGAATCAGTTATCGTGGCAAGTGAAGGAGCAACAGACATGAAGGCCAAGGCCAGTGGTTTAAGTCAATAAAGAACAACATACACACTGAGGGGGTGGCAATTGACGTGCTTTGGGATCCATGTGAAACACAGAGGTTGGTACATGTCAGTTCATGAGCGATGCAACAGATAGAGGGAATTGGGTCTGAACAGAGAAGGGGTATTTTCTGTGACAATGACAGCAGAGAAAGTGGTTAGTCAATAAACAAGCAAGGTCTTCGAGTGGAAATCAGTTATCATGGGAAGTGAAGGAGCAATCACCCTCAAAGTCACAGCCACAAACCAACCACAATATTTTTTAAACTGACAAGATTTTTCTTTGATTTGAAACAGGAACAGAAAATCTCGTTTGTTTCGGAGAAACCCACCGAAAGGAAAGGCAAGCACCAGATAGGTATGACTGTAAATTTTCAGGACCCTCCTGGAAAATGGGACCTAGTTTAAAAATCGAAAGAGTCATAAGTAGCAAATCTAGCATAAATGTACCCCAAGGAATATAAGTTGGTTTCAAAGTTTGCATGTTTAAGATAGGATTCAATTAGGAGTTCTCAGGACCCTTCTGGAAAATGGGACCTAGTTTAAAATTCAAAACAATCACGAGTAGCATAATTTAGCATAAATATACCCCAAAGGAATATAAGTTGGGTTCGAAGTTTGCATGTTTAAGATAGGATTCAACTAGAACTTTTCAGGACCCTCCTGAATAATGGGACCTAGCTTTAAGATTGTTGTTAGATAACAAGATGTAGCGAAAATAATACCTTTAGGAGATATAACTTAGATTTAAAATTGTTGTTTAATTAGGAATTGTCAGGACCCTCCTAGATAATGGGTAGTAGTTTAAGCCCCTTTCAGATAACAAGATTTAGCGAAAGTCACACCTTTAGAAGATATAACTTAGATTTATAATTGTCGTTTAATTAAGAGTTGTTAGGACCCCCTGGATAATAGGACCTAGCGTTCAAATTCCTAGTAATATTTGGTAAAATGATTCAGTTTAACACTCACCTATGTGCCCACCTACCAAACTGGGGCAGAAAATTTTCTTTGTTTTGTCTATTTTTGTTGAAATCAGGTACCCGCTTGGAGAACAGGGAGAAGCAATTCAAGTTTCAGCAATCAGGCACCCACCTGGAGAGCAAGGGAATACAATTCAAGTTTCAGCAATCAGGCGCCCACCTGGAGAACAAGGGAGTACAATTCAAGTTTCAGCTTTCAAGTTCTTATTGATATTTGGTAACATGATTCAGTTTACACTCACATATGTGCCCCGCTACCAAACTGAGGCAGAAATTTTTCTTTGTTTTTGTTTATTATGTTGAAATCAGGCGCCCACCTGGAGAGCAAGGGAATACAATTCAAGTTCAGCAGTCAGGAGCCCACCTAGAGAGCACGGAAATACATTTCAAGTTCAGCAATCAGGCGCCCACCTGGAGAGCAAGGGAATACAATTCAAGTTCAGTAGTCAGGAGCCCACCTGGAGAGCACGGGAATACATTTCAAGTTCATCAATCAGGCGCCCACCTGGAGAGCAAGGGAATACAGTTCAAGTTTTTGGCAGTCAGTCGCCCACCTGGAGAGCAAGGGAATACAATTCAAGTTTCAGCAATGAGGCGCCCACCGGAAGAGCAACGGAATACAATTCAGGTTTCAGCAATCAGGCGGCCAGCTGGAGAGCATGGGAGTACAGTTCAAGTTTCAGCTTTCAAGCTCTTATTGATAATTGGTAACATGATTAAGTTTACACAAACATATGTGCCCAGCTACCAAACTGGGGCAGAAATTTTTCTTTGTTTTTGTCTATTGCGTTGGAACAGGCGCCCACCTGGAGAGCAAGGGAATACAATTCAAGTTCAGCAGTCAGGAGCCCACCTGGAGAGCACGGGAATACATTTCAAGTTCAGCAATTAGGCGCCCACCTGGAGAGCACGGGAATACATTCAAGATCAGCAATCAGACACCCACTTGAAAAGCATGGGAATACAATTAAGTTCAGCAATCAGGCGCCCACCTGGAGAGCAAGGGAATACAATTCAAGTTCAGCAGTTAGGAGCCCACCTGGAGAGCACGGGAATACATTTCAAGTTCAGCAATCAGGCGCCCACCTGGAGAGCAAGGGAATACAGTTCATATTTTTGGCAGTCAGGCGCCCACCTGGAGAGCAAGGGAATACAATTCAAGTTTCAGCAATTAGGCGCCCACCTCGAGAGCAAGGGAATACAATTCAAGTTTCAGCAATCGGGCGCCTACTTGGAGAGCAAGAGAGTACAGTTCAAGTTTCAGCTTTCAAGTTCTTATTGATATTTGGTAACATGATTCAGTTTACCGTCACATATGTGCCCAGCTACCAAACTGGGGAAGAAATTTTTCTTTGTTTTTGTCTATTGCGTTGATATCAGGCGCCCACTTGGAGAGCAAGGGAATACAATTCAAGTTCAGCAGTCAGGAGCCCACCTGGAGAGCACGGGAATACATTTCAAGTTCAGTAATCAGGCGCCCACCTAGAGAGCACGGGAAAACATTCAAGTTCAGCAGTCAGGCGCCCACCTGGAGAGCACAGGAATACATTCAAGTTTAACAGTCAGGAGCACACCTGGAGAGCACGGGAATACATTTCAAGTTCAGCAATAAGGCGCCCACCTGGAGATCATGGGAATACATTCAAGTTCAGGAATCAGGCGCCCACCTGGAGAGCACGGGAATACATTCAAGTTCAGCAGTCAGGCGCCCACCTGGAGAGCACGGGAATACATTCAAGTTCAGCAGTCAGGCGCCCACCTGCAGAGCACGGGAATACATTCAAGTTCAACAGTCAGGCATCCACCTGGAGAGCACGGGGATATAATTCAAATTCAGCAGTCATGCGTCCACCTGGAGAAAGGGAAAGCTTCTCAAATTACAATTCGAGTTCAGCAATCAGGCATCCACCTGGAGAAAGGGAAAACATCTCAGATTACAATTCAAGTCGGCAACAAAGGGATTTCACCGGAAGGATACAAGTCAACAAGGCAACAAGAACCACAATAGCATGTTTGTAGATATAGATAGGATTTTTGTAATGCATATAACGTAGTCTAGTCTAGCTTCTTTTTATGTTGACATAGTGTAATAAGGGGTTCAGTAAGCAGTAGCAGCAATAGTGAAATCACAGCTTCATGGTAGTCCCAGCTACCAAAACTTCCCGAACTACACTGACCTGATTCCTTTATAGCCAAGGATATGTAGGCAACCTCGGAAGCAGAGTGCAGTCAAATCTTTCAAAATGCTTCCCATGGAGTATTCAAACGGGCAAAAATCGCTCGTATCCGCTCACTTTATCTTTGCACGAAAACTCTTCGTGTTTCCGAGCAAAAAGGGGCAGCTGTGAGCACGTGATTTTTGCCCAACATGAATTACTCCCACAAATTCAAAACAAAATAATTTTTCCCGTTGTTTGCAATTTTGTGGATTTTTGTGGCATTTTTCTGTCAATTGTTCGCATTTGTCTATGCACGTTTATTTTATTTAATCAATGAAAAAATACAAAAATACTTGGCATTTGAGTAGTTTTACTTTTAATTTGTTATTTTAGTTAATTGTGATAATTTTTATTTAGGCTTAATTAGTGTTTTCTAGGTTAATAAGGTTCTAGGAATTAATTTAGTTTTTAATTTAATTTTTAAAAAAGAAAAGAAGAGAATTGAAAGAATTGAGAAGAGGAATTGAAAAGAAGTGAAAATAAAAAGGGAGAGAGTCCAATTTTGGGTCTTCTTTATTTCTAATTTCTCAAGCCCAAATTCCCCTACAACTCCCTGAAGCCCAAAACCACCCACCCCAGCAGCCCAAAGTCCGGTCCAAATGGGGTAATGACCAAAACGACCATGTTTAGTCATACCATTTGATCTGGGCCGTCGAGGATCTTTTGATCCAACGACTCAGAACTGGGTTGGTTTTAGAATATAATTGTTTGAAGGAGCCCCCTCCCCCCCCACCCCCGGGCCCCCTCTCCCATCTCTCATCTCTCTCACATAGATGCCCGGAACCCTAGCCCGCCGCCCCTAAATTCCACTGCCTCAAGGTGGCAGCGCCACCTCCTTTCCCCACCAAATTAACACCCCTGAACCCCTTTCTCCCCCTCATTCCAAAACTCCAATCCATTTCCTTTGAATCCTCCTGAGTCCAATCGAATCTTGTTTGAGTCCAATCGAATCTGTTTTGAGTCCACTCATAAAATTTCCAATCCGAGATCATATGCTAACAAGTCGAAACTTGGTCAAACCTCTTAAATTTTAAGCTTCAAACTGAGAACTGTTATTCAAAATTCATTCTGATTACCCTGAAAACCAAAACCAATGATTTACATAAGTCATAATACATCACACGGGGCTAGTCATGCCCGAGAACTGGGGAGCGAAGTGCAAAAGCTCAAAACGACGGGTCAGGTCGTTACATCCTCCCCCACATAAACATACGTTAGTCCTCGAACGTGCCCATAGTTGTTCCGAAAACCATCAACCGCTAAGTAAACTTACCACGCACATACCCGAGGGTGATCACATGTCACCCTATCTCATATAGGTCCGATAACACAATGAAACTGAAATTTCGCAATCCAACCAAGCCCATGAACCTTAGAACCAAATTTCCAGCTCCGTACTTATCTATAATATCAGAATCTCACATCTATACGCTGAATAAGTTTGAACACGCTGTATCAAGCCATAACGCCAATTCAAGATGAAATCACGTGATACACCACACAACTCATACACTCATAGCGATAACTTCTAATCGCAGCAGATGCTCAAATGACCCAATACCAGTAATACACCTCATATCAAACAAAGCCTCATTCTACCAATTTTGTATACCACCAATGATGAATAAAACACGCGAAAAGTCATAACCATATCCTCAGATCAACCAGTCATGGAGCTCCCTCTCCGTCGGCAATAACCATAGTAAATTTGTAAGCCGAATCCCGATATTATCCTTCCAACATGCTGAAATCGAATCCGATAGTATTCATTCTAGGTCCCAATGACCTCGTCTCATCCAACACGACCACTCTAGTGACATGACACATCGATACCATCTAAATTCACAACCCATGCAACCCGTACACCAATAAGCAACAGTATAAATGTACTCAAATCATAGAAAGATGGCTCAAATGAGAGAGCGGTACCGCAAGATCACCGGTACCATCACAACACGATGCTAAGAACCCATCACACACCATAGAACCAGAACACCCGAATCTAACCCGAATGATCATACCTCTACATAGCTCCGGTGTAACACGGTACCCCTTTCAAACGCTGGTCTACATCATATACCTTGAGCCACCCTGCTCTAGACCCATAACCATTCGGAATCCAACATTAAGGACCCAGAGTGAATTAACATAACCATGGAGAAGCGAATGACATAACACCACACAACCTGGAAGAACATAACCAATATGCAATTACCCATGTAGCACCCAAATACCCGTCTCACTCACGTGCTGCTATAAAGCCCAAATGGAATCGCAACATATGTACATATAACCAATGAATCAACGCACCTCGTAACACAGAGGAGTAACCTCATAGATCACACCAAAACACGAACAAGCTCAACAACAATCGAATGGCATATTTCTCAACAATAGCAGTTCGGAGTCAACAAATCCGACCCGGTGCAGAGCACACATCCATGTTGGGCCCATCAATGAACCCCAAATCAACTCTGGTCACACACAACAGATAAATAACACTTTGAAGGTTCACAATGACTGAATCATAGCACATGTTACCCTCTGACTAACCTTAGCTATTTTCTCACAGTCCACACTCACAAAACCATCTACTCACAGAAACTCTCAGCCTCCCAATGCATAAAGCACACGAATCACCATATCCGATCCATGACACACTGCCCGAACATCCATCACACATCTGATACTTGATCATTCCACGAGGGATACTCCTATAATTCTTCTGTGCCGCCAAGCAAACTTTGGATATTAGCAGTCGATCAGACAAGACAGTATCGCAATACCGATGAAGCACCCATGACCCAAACACAATTCCCTTTCTGAATTGCATACCCTCATCAAACTATACCAATTAGTGATCTCATTTTTTTAGTCATCTGAAACTGCCTATGTTGCCTAAGAATTTAGAACCTTCCTTCCAAAACTGAACCGTGACCTTACACCTGCAATTCTCAATCCCACACAATGCAGCGCATATACAATGCCATCGTGGGATACACACAAGGACTTCATATCCATTCGGAGCCCCAAGCAACTACGTACTCAACTATTCAAGAACTTTCCATTGATCCCATCTAGAAGAAAATCACTACACATCCCATGCTCCTCATGCCAATAGAAAACATACAACTCTAACCATGGTAGAACTCATGAAGAACTCTCTTAATCCCATTTGCACAAAGCCAAATTGTTAGGACCGAATTACTCTAACTCAACCAAGTTACGCAAGACATCAAAACCTAACAGCATTGCCACAACGCACCTATAGAACCCCACCGCATCATATGCAGCCGAGAACCGACCATATCCATTACCATGCCGACCCAACCTACTACCAAGTTGTCCTAATTCTCTGAGTTCCATTCCGAATTACCTTCAAATTTATACGTTTCATTGCTAGTAGACCACTTTCCTTAAGTAAAACTTGCCCCACAATCCTTAGCATAAAACCATACCGCCCTAAGGCTTATAAACCGTTGTATTCTCCTGAAACTCCCCCAAAAGTACCACAACCGTTGCTTTGCCTCCCAATCTATCGGGAGTTCATCCGGTTTTCCATGTCTATGCTTAGGTTGTCTTATGTGTTAGACTTCAGCACGCTTCAGTTAGATGATAACTTGAGTTATGAGGAGGAGCCTGTTGCTATTGTTGATAAACAGGTTCGCCAGTTGAGATCCAAGAGGATTTCCATGGTAAAAGTTTAGTATAGGGGTCAACCAGTTGAGGAGGAAACTTGGGAGTCCGAGGAAGACATGCATAGCAAATATCCACACTTATTAAGCCCTCGAGGTATGATTCTAGACCCATTCGAGGATGAACGTTTGTTTAAGAGGTGAAGAATTTAATGACCCGACCGGTCGTTTTACTTTCTAGAATCGTGTTCCCCTAAATAATACTCCTCGTACATGCTTTTTCTGCTTTATGACTTGCGGGGATGGTTAGTTCAGGATTTGGAAGGGTTCGGGTTGAAATCGGAACACTTAGCTCCTTAAGGTTGGCTAAAAAGGCTAAGTTTGACTTCGGTCAATGTTTTGAGTAAAGGGCCTCAGAATCAGGATTTGATGGTTTCAATAGGTTTGTATGATGGTTTCGAACGTTGGCGCATATTCGGATCAGGTTTTAGGTAACCCGGGAGCGTTTCGACGCCTAATAGTGAAAGTTGACTCTTTGAAGGTTTTTGAAGTTCTTTAAATTTGGTTTGGAGTAGGTTTTGGTGATATCGAGGTTCGAATGGGACTCCGAGACCGGGAATAGTTTCGTATGGTGATTTAAGACTTGCACGCAATATTTGGTGTCATTCCGAGTAGTCTAAGTATGATTCAGCACTTTTGGAACAATTTGGAAACTAGAAGTTCATATCTTGATTCAATTTGGTTTTGGGGGTGTGATTATTGGTTTTGTTGTTTTACGCATTTCGAGAGTTTTAGCAGGTCCGTATTTTGTTGATAGACTTGTTGGTGTAGTCGGACGGGGTCCCGAGGGGCTCGAGCGTGTTTCGGACCGCCCTGAGCTAAGTTGAGGAATCCAAATTTTTCCAGTTCTGGTTTCCTTCTTCGCGAACGCGAGAGGGCCATCGCGTTCACGAAGAAGGATTTTGGGGAAGTGAGCAATTTCTCTTCACGCTTGCGAAGCCTTGTGATGCTAGGCCTACGCGTTCGCAAAGCCCCTTTCGCGTTCGCATAGAGGAAAGCGGCCGAGGAGGGTCAGTGCACATTGCCCTTCGCGTTCGCATAGGTGTAGTCGCGTACGCGATGCCCAGGCAGCTCAGGCCTTCACGATCGCGAGGCTGCCCTCGTTTTCACAGTGCAGGGATTTTTCAAGCCATGCAATTTTGCCTTCGCGAAAGAGAGGCTTCTTCCGCGTTTGCAAAGGAGGGGGATTCAGCTGGACTGAACCTCGTTTTAAAAAACGGGACTTAGGCCATTTTCCCTCATTTTTGACACACTTGGGCGATTTTGGAGCTTTAGAAAGGGGGATTTCGACCTAGCTATTAAGGGTAAGTATTCTACCTATTGTGAGTTAAATACATAGTTTATGGTAAGATTATAACATGTAAATTGGTAGAAATTTAGGGTTAGATGTAAGAACCTAGGTTTTGATAAAATGGAATGAGATCACAAAATTTGTTATGGAATTGAGTAGGAATTATATATTTGAGTTCGTGAGGTTATGGGTAATAACTTTCTTCAAACATTTCCGGAATCCGGGCACGTGGGCCCGGGGGTGAATTTTAGGAATTCCTCAATTAGGGTTGGAAAATCATTTTAATAGTTAGGATATGAACTTTTGAACATATATTGACTATTTTATATAACATTTGACTAGTTTCAAGTAGTCTGGCACTGAGTTGAAGGCTTAAGCCCAATCTTCGACTGGAAAGTAAGCTTTGAGACGAGGTATGTCTCTTTTCTAACCTTGTAAGCGGGAATTAATCCCATAGGTGAATTTAATTAATATGTTCTTCCATTTATGGGGGCTACGTACGCACAAGGTGATGAGAGTCCGTATGTAGCTACTATTTATGCTTATGTCCGGGTAGTTTTAGGTTTACACCATGCTATTGTTGACACTGTTATTTGTATATGCTTACTAATTGTATTGAATAGAGCTGAGATTGAGGATTTCAAGATTCTAAAAGTTTGTAGATGAATTTATTGTTTTGGAAAGAATTGTGGGATATCATGATATCTTGAAAAATCTATGTTTAACCGCGTTGCAAGTATATTCCGCGAGCGGGATACATTTCCACTACCCTCATGGGAGCGGGCCGTTCGCCTCGACAGGTTTATAGATGCATCTGGTTCGTGTTGTTCGACCCTCGGCAGTGCACATGGTATATGAACATGTATTTTGGATTGAGCCGTACGTCCTAGGCATAATTCGTGCGTAATAATACTGGAAGCCCAATTATATTTGATATGTTTTCATTCGGCTTGAGAGGTTAATTGGTTAAATGATGGAAATTGATTTGATTCTTACTAGTGGTGTAAGAGTTGTTTATTTATGTCTTGCTTTCGAGTTCTACTATAACTTATTACCCCCATGTTTAATTAGAATTGTTTTATATTTTATTGATTGGCCCATAATAAGTGTCGAAGTTGACCCCTCGTCACTACCTCTTTGAGGTTAGACTAGATATTCACTGGGTACATGTTGTTTATGTACTCACGCTACACTTCTGCACTAAATGTGCAGGATCTGAGGCAGGTGCATCTGAATATCAGTCCGGTGCGCATCCGTGATTACTACGAGTATTGGTGTTGAGCTGCCTTCTAAGCCCATTTTGCAGTAGCGGAAGTCTTTCTTTGGCTTGTATTTTCTGTCTATTTCACTTCAAACAGTAGTGTAGTATTTTTTTGTATGTTTTATTAGTAGCTTATATACTTGTGACACCAGGTCTTGGAGATTCATGCTAGTGGACAATTTATGGTTTTGGGTTATTTTACTCATCTCACTTGCTTTAATAATCTCAATCTCTAATTTTATTAAATTCTTAATTCATACTTATGCACAAACTAAAGATAAACTATTTCAAATTTTAAAAGAAATGATCACAGAGTTAGTTCACTGTTGGCTTGCGTAGCGGTAACGTTGGGTGCCATTACGGTCTATAAGAGAAATTGGGTCGTGATATTGGGGCTTTATCCGGTGGGTTTCTCCTTCTACGGTTGACCCTCTCCCCTCTCAGGTAAAATCCCTCATCAATTCACCTCTATCTATCTGATTTTCACTCGCCTATGCTTGCATCATCTACTAGTCGTCAGCTTCCACTATTGAATTTGAATTCTGCCGAAACCCTAATCGATTAATGGTACTATAAAGGGGGCTTTCATTACTCTCACCTAAAAAAAGAAGAAGACCTAAGACACAACAAGAAAAGCCTAACATCTTCAACCTACAAAGATAACATACTCAATAGACAGAAAAGCTAAGATTAGCTAGAAAAAAATCTCGCTTTAAGTTTTGAGTAGTAAATTGAGCTAGGGTTCTAATTAGTTTCTGGTTTCTCTCTAATTCTAAGTAATACACTGATCGGGTGAGTTCTTGATTCTATGGTTAAACAAACGCCTTCTGTTTGGTTTGCTGCTCTAGAGGAGGTCAGTATACCTCCATCCTCTCTCTCTTAATTGCTTTATTTAAAATCGTGAACGTGTTATTGTTTTCCTGATCGACTGCTTAGTCTATAATGTTTATTCAGCCTTTAGTTGTTTATTTTGGTTCACTATGACTTGTTAATGATCTATGATAATCTATTGTGTTTATCTAATGTTAATTAGGTAGTTGTGAGACTTTAATGACCTCAATTTCTATATCGAGCATGCTATGTGTTTACGTTGCTTTACCTGATGATTTCTCACATTTGCCTAAGACCTCAGACCTTAGTTTTATTCTTCATGATGCATTTTCAGTTATGTTTCACTTAATGTTCTGTTATAACCTTCATGCTCATCATGCTGCATTTTGAATTCTGAACCCCTTAATCAGCCTATCTTGCGAGTCAGGATATAATTGAGCCTGTTGTGGTGAAATGTTGATCATTTATGTGACCTGAATATGGCTCCATCATGTTTAGCTATTCAACCCAGTCTGTGTAGCTGATTTAGGTATGTTCAAGTGTGATGTTTCCCCTATTCTTAACTCCCTAAGGATATCGACGACCGGATTCTCCAATGTATGGGACTTATTTTATCTTGTGGGGGTCATAGTCTTGATTGAAATCTCTGTGTGTGTAGGAGTTTGGTATATATTTTTGTTCATCCTTCATGACTTCACAATTTGAACACTGTTTTGAAATTATACTCAATCCTTCCTTTCCCTTGTTATTTTGGATTGAACCTGGTGTAAGGGAAACCTTCTCTTGTTATTGGTTGAGTGCAATAACCTGCTTGTATCATTATGTGAATTTTCAATAAGGATCTCAAGGGATTCAAGTAATGTCATTAACCTAGGTGTATGCTCATATGTGATCAATGTTAAGGAAATATTATCTATGTCCTACAGCTATTACAATTCCAAACTATTTGCCTTATTTTACTGTGAGATGTATGACTCATGTTGTCTGATTTTAGCCATAATAGCATAAATGTTCATGTTGCCATATGTACCTAGCAGTCTGACTTTAAAACCTGTTCTATATGTACCTCACTCGCTTAATTTTGAAGCAGTCTGACTTTAAAACCTGTTCAATATGTGCCTCACCCACTTAATGTTGAAGTATAGTGATTGTTTCTATGTGTCTATTTTTGTATTATTCTGCTAAGGAAAGTAGGCTTCTCTGGTAGAAAATGTCATAATGGTTGATTTGCATTGAAAGTGCCTCATTTGCATTCATACCTATAGGGAAGAGTCAGTCATTAGTGGTTAAAGGTATTTGAGAATAAAGTTTAACTCAAGGTTTGGTTGCTCCCCCTTGAACAAACATTGCCCTGGGCCTTGAGACCATTGGGAAGTTTGAAGTGTCGAAGGATTCAAAGGGGGTATCGAGTAGAACTCTCTCCTTAGCCTTTAGCTCATTGCACTTATTATTCTCTTTGGGTTTGGTGTTTAATGGCAACGAAAGGTATTCAATGTGAGTCATTCACTATACACAACCTCCACATTAGCATGATTAATATGATTCCCTAAGTATTTAAACATTGTCAGTGATTTCTCTTTTGTCTTTGTTTACGAACTTTATATATGGATATGTATGTAACACTGTTATTCTAATGAGCTTCTATTTTATTTTTGGGCATGTACAATGATTTGGGCATG
>NW_017673940.1:69942-82164 GCF_001879085.1 Nicotiana attenuata | reverse complement strand
AATTCCTCAATTAGGGTTGGAAAATCATTTTAATAGATAGGATATGAACTTTTGAACATATATTGACTATTTTATATAACATTTGACTAGTTTCAAGTCGTTTGGCACTGAGTTGAGGGTTTAAGCCCAATCTTGGACTGGAAAGTAAGCTTTGAGATGAGCTAAGTCTCTTTTCTAACCTTGTAAGCGGGAATTAATCCCATAGGTGAATTTAATTAATATGTGCTTCTATTTGTGGGGCTACGTACGCACAAGGTGACGAGAGTCCGTACGTAGCTACTACTTATGCTTATGTCCGGGTAGTTTTAGGTTTACACCATGCTATTGTTGACACTGTTATTTGTTTATGCTTACTAATTGCATTGAATAGAGCTGAGATTGAGGATTTCAAGATTCTAAAAGTTTGTAGATGAATTTATTGTTTTGGAAAGAATTGTGGGATATCATGATATCTTGAAAAATCTATGTTTAACCGCGTCGCAAGTATATTCCGCGAGCGGGATACATTTCCACTACTCTCATGGGAGCGGGCCGTTCGCCTCGACAGGTTTATAGATGCATCTGGTTCGTGCTGTTCGACCCTCGGCAGTACACATGGTATATGAACATGTATTTTGGATTGAGGCGTACGTCCTCGGCATAATTCGTGCGTAATAATACTGCAAGCCCAATTATATGTGATATTTTTTCATTCGGCTTGAGAGGTTAATTGGTTAAATGATGGAAATTGATTTGATACTTACTAGTGGTGTAAGAGTTGTTTATTTATGTCATGCTTTTGAGTTCTATTATAACTTATTGCCCCCATGTTTAATTAGAATTGTTTTATATTTTATTGATTGGCCCATAATAAGTGTCGAAGTTGACCCCTCGTCACTGCCTCTTTGAGGTTAGACTAGATATTCACTGGGTACATGTTGTTTATGTACTCACGCTACACTTCTGCACTAAATGTGCAAGATCTGAGGTAGGTGCATCTGAATATCAGTCCGGTGCGCATCCGTGATTACTACGAGTATTGGCGTTGAGTTGCCTTCTGAGCCCGTTCTGCAGTAGCGGAAGTCTTTCTTTGGCTTGTGTTTTCTATCTATTTCACTTTAGACAGTAGTGTAGTATTCTTTTGTATATTTTACTAGTAGCTTATATACTTGTGACACCAGGTCTTGGAGATTCATGCTAGTAGACACTTTATGGTTTTGGGTTATTTTACTTATCTCACTTGCTTTAATAATCTCAATCTCTCATTTTATTAAATTCTTAATTCATACTTATGTACAAACTAAAAATAAACTATTTCAAATTTTAAAAGAAATGATCACAGAGTTAGTTCACTGTTGGCTTGCGTAGCGGTAACGTTGGGTGCCATTACGGCCTATAAGAGAAATTGGGTCGTGATATTGGGTATTTATTCGATGGGTTTCTCCTTCAACGGTTGACCCTCTCCCCTCTTAGGTAAAATCCCTCATCAATTTCACCTCTATCTATCTGATTTTCACTCGCCTATGCTTGCATCATCTAGTAGTCGTCAGCTTCCACTATTGAATTTGAATTCTACTGAAACCCTAATCCATTAATAGTACTATAAAGGGGGCTTTCATTACTCTCGCCTAAAAAAAGAAGAAGACCTAAGACACAACAACAAAAGCCTAACATTTTCAACCTACAGAGATAACATACTCAATAGACAGAAAAGCTAAGATTACCTAGAAAAAAATCTCGCTTTAAGTTTTGAGTAGTAAATTGAGCTAGGGTTCTAATTAGTTTGTGGTTTCTCTCTAATTTCGAGTAATACACTGATCGGGTGAGTTCTTGATTCTATGGTTAATCAAGCGCCTTCTGTTTGGTTTGCTGCTCAAGAGGAGGTTAGTATACCTCCGTCCTCTCTCTCTTAATTGCTTCATTTGAAATCGTGAATGTGTTATTGTTTTCCTGATCGACTGCTTAGTCTATCATGTTTATTCAGCCATTAGTTGTTTATTTTGGTTCACTATGACTTGTTAATGATCTATGATAATCTATTGTGTTTATCTAATGTTAATTAGGTAGCTGTGTGACTTTAATGACCTCAATTTCTATATCGAGCATCCTATGTGTTTACGTTGCTTAACCTGATGATTTCTCACATTTGCCTAAGACCTTATGATGCATTTTCAGTTATGTTTCACTTAATGTTCTGTTATAGCCTTCATGCTGATCATGCTGCATTTTGAATTCTGAACCCCTTAATCAGCCTATCTTGTGAGTTAGGATATAATTGAGCCTGTTGTGGTGAAATATTGATCATTTATGTGACCTGAATATGGCTCCATCATGTTTAGCAATTCAACCCAGTCTGTGTAGCTGATTTAGGTCTGTTCAAGTGTGATTTTCCCCTATTCTTAACCCCCTAAGGATATTGACGACCAGATTCTCCAATGTATGGGACTTATTTTGTCTTGTGGGGGTCATAGTCTTGATTGAAATCTCTATGTGTGTAGGAGTTTGGTATATATTTTTGTTCATCTTTCATGACTTCACATTTTGAACAATGTTTTGAAATTATACTCAATCCTTCCTTTCCCTTGTTATTTTGGATTGAACCTGGTGTAGGGGAAACCTTCTACTGTTATTGGTTGAGTGCAATAACCTGCTTGTATCATTGTGTTAATTTTCAATAAGGATCTCAAGGGATTCATGTAATTTCATTAACCTAGGTGTATGCTCATATGTGATCAATGTTAAGGCATTATTACCTATGTCCTAAAGCTATTACAATTCCAAACTATTATTCTCTCCTTAGCCTTTAGTTCATTGACACTTATTATTCTCTTTGGGTTTGGTGTTTAATGGCAACGAAAGGTATTCAATGTGAGTCATTCACTATACACAACCTCCACATTAGCATGATTAATATGATTCCCTAAGTATTTAAACATTGTCAGTGATTTCTCTTTTGTCTTTGTTTACGAACTTTATATATGAATATTTATGTAACACTGTTATTCTAATGAGCTTCTATTTTATTTTTGGGCATGTACAATGATTTTGGCATGTTGAGTTATTTAAGAGCTCAGGCCCATGTCCAACTCTACTATGGTCCAAGGGTCTACCGTCGCTCGTCATTGTTACTGATGGGCCTGCCTTTTGAGGCTCAAATCTCCCAGAGTCATTTCTTTACCTTCACTTCTTTACTTACTGTTTTTGTTAATCTCTAGTTGCACTATGTCATTGATCATTGCTGTTTTTCCTGTTGTTATTATCTCATTATGTATATGGCAAGCATATACTGAATTGAATGTTTATCCTTATCTTTTAATTTATAAAATCACTTAAGAAAGCCTTAAAGAACTTAGGATTAAAATGAAGCCTTAGTTAGTGATTTATTCTATAACGACTAATCACGAGCTTGTTATCAATTCATTATGCCTCACTAACCTTCTCCTTAATGATTTTTGAAGTCCAAAAGCTTAACAAAGGTGGCAGTTCTCTTTTCAAAGAGAAAAATGGAATTGCCGCGGTTTAATCTTCCTAAAGGGAATCAACTATTTCAAAATATTGAGATGTTTTGCCCTAAAACAAAGGCTTTCAAATAGTTTTCTATTTCAATACCAAGGTATATCTTAGGATCTTCTTCTTAACACCTTCACCACAACAGAATAACATGAATATCCATTATTTAGGAAACAAAGTGCTTTAATTCGGCTTCCACTTCGCTTTTGTACATACGTTCCATCTTTAAAAGTTCTTTTTTTTTTCAAGTATATATATACTAACACTAATTTCCCAAAGGCTTTTCCTTAAATCCATCTTTTAAAACCATACTCTTCCCTTATAGATATATCCTAATATATGATAATCTATACCCTTTAAACATTAGTTAAGGCATAGTACAAACGATTAGTTCCAAATCTAGTCAAAGTCTTATGGAGCTACCTCGGGTAGATTTTAAGGGGTGCCTAACACCTTTCCCTTAAATGAATAAAAATCCTTAACCATAATCTCACCGGTTAGCAGACTAATAAAATATAAACCTTATTAATTAAATAGGTACCCTAGTACGTATTTAAATATTAGGTGGCGACTCTCTTTCATCAACAATAGAGAAACCACAAGTTGGATCTTGTTTTAACTGGTGCAAGATAGGATGCGACAATATGGCGACTTTGTTGGGAATCACTCTTAGGTTGTGACCTTAGCATACTTAGACTGAATTTAGAATTTATATTTGTTTATACATTGTTTTATTTGTAGTTATGTTTGCAATTACATGCTTACCTGTTTTATTTTCTCTTTATGCTTATGCTTATTGTTCTTACACCCTTATCTGTTACTGCTGTCATATATTGTCATCACATTTCTTCCTACCAAGTATTGGTCGTACACTATCACACATAACGGCATGCGAGGGTTGTCTTTTACACCCCTCCGAACCTTCTTTTCAAAACTCTCTAGTTTCAGAGATTGGCTTTGTCAGGTCAACTGACATAACTTCTCGCAGTCTTCAGTCCAACTAAAAAGTAGGAAACACTCTACTCTAAGAAAATAGGTCATACTGCATAAAGCTTAGGTGAGTCGGTCCTTGGCATCGACACACAAGTAGGAAAACCACCCTAATGTCAACGGGTCATGGACCCAGCGACATCATTTATGTGGAAAAACAAAGAAACCTGACAAGACATCTAAATGTCCAAAGCAAACACTTACCAAAACCTTTCTTTTACCCACTTCAAAAAATGGAAATCAACTAAAACATCCTCGAGATAACATGGTGATGGGAGCGCCACATAAGTTGAAGCAATGGTGGAAGAACATTCGCCACGAGCACGAAAATGAGATTCTGACACACTTGGGGCCACTGAATGCTTTGCTAAACATCCGAGCAGACAAGGTTCTCACTCGCCTAATGATAGAGTTTCGGGATCCAGATAAGGTGGTGTTCATGTTTGCCGACTGTGGGTTAGTATCGACATTGGAAAAAGTTACTAGTTTCACGAAGCTGCCATTCATATGAAGGAAGACAATAATACCAGTCACTGTACCCGGTTACATGTTCTTGGATGTTGTGGGCCCGGCAAACAGCCAGGGTATGAGAAATATCAAGGACGGATGGGTGAGTGTCGACTAGCTGTTTGACAGACTCGAACATCACGAAAGCTTTGAGTAGTATTCGGGAGAGTTTCAGTATGATCAAGCAATGTGGGAGAGTCTCAGGCCTATCACTTTCTCATTGCCACTATTAGGATTATTGATCCTCCCCCAGAATATGGTTCGGTTTAACATCAACTTATTACTCGTGATTCTGGCGACCTTTTGTGGCAACCTTCAAGCTACTTTGGTGCCGATGGTGGTGGCTGAGATTCTTAGGGATTTGTCCGCATGTGCACGGGGTTATGACATCTTTAAAGGTTGTAACTTAATACTTTATATCAGGGCTACATAACATTTCTTCTAGCGAGAGGCCACCATTGACTATTTCGTGGGCGTCACCAACATGATCCGCTCCCAATCCACACTCAACAATGCGTGGAAGATGTCGTTGGAAGAATGGTACCCAACTATGAGTCAGCTTCAATTTCCTCACGGAGCTAACAATGGGTGCTAGAGTGTATACTTGATGAGTGAAGACGAAACAACTTAAATACACTTCCAAAGAAGTTTGTATTGCAAATTACTTCTATTAACTACACTATCAATGCTCAATTAGAGAAATGAGACTAGAATTTGACTAATTTCTTTTATTTGTTTTCAAACAAGTAAAAAGCCTAGGGATGAAACCTTCGCCTAGGTGTTCGCCTAATGGATTATTTAGTTAACACTTGTTTTATTGATTGGTGTATTATAGCTCTCAACTCTAAGTTACTCAATACCTCTCGGTCAAAGAGTGATTTTGCCCAATTTGGCTTTCTCATGGCCAAATGGGTATCAAGATAAATAGTTTATATGAGATTAAGTCGGGTGTCACTACCCAAATCCCATAATAGGCCGTGATGGTGCCCAACTATGCCGCTAGGCAAGCCAACGGGTGAACCTCCACGTAACTATCCATTTTAAAATTTTAAAATCACGAATTTCATTAAATAAATAGAATAAAATCTAGCACTCATAGAAACTTGTGCTTTTCTTTACCAAATTTTGGAATATAAATAAATCATTAAGTGAAATGATAATAATAACGTAAAATAAAATAATGAATGTCCACTAGGAACCCCTAAAACCTCGTGTCACAAGAGACTGAGCATCTACTAGAACAATACAACACTACCACAACATCTGTCTAGAATATATAATAGATAAGATATAATAACTGAATATGATTGAGACTCCGTGTGCTGCGAATCATAGCCTGGGATGTAGCTCACCATAAAGTCCCCTTAGCAGCTATGCCAATGCTCTAAAATGACCACCTATTGTACATGCCTCAGTACTTGCACATTCAGTGCAATAGTGTAGCGTGAGTACGTAAATCAACGCATACTCAATAAGTATTTAGCCTAACCCTGAAGAGGTAGTGACGAGGGGTCGACAATGATACTTACTCGTGGTCCAATAAATCAAATATAATAAGGTAGACAAGTATGAAACATGGTAAGTAAAGAGTGAGAACAGGTTTAGACAATTAACAAAGTCTATAACTGAATAGTGAACACAAAGTCCTCAATTATCGGATACCTTCTCAAATGGAATACGTAATGGTCAACACCAAATCAACGGTCACATCTCATGTCAGGAAACTGACGAGTACACGCACTCCTTATCAAGTATTTTGCACGATTCTGCCGAGGCGAACGGCCCGATCCCTTAACAGTATTTCATTTACTACCGAGGCGAACGACCCGATACCATAAGAGTGTGCTTCATAATCCTGCCAAGGCGAGCATCCCGATCCCATAAGAATATGATACATGATACTATCGAGGCGAACAACCCAATCCCATAAGAGTATGTTACTCTGCCGAGGCGAATGGACCGATCCCATAAGTGTGTGTTACATTATACCGCCGAGGCCAACGGCCCGATCCCATAACAATATGTTACTCTGCCGAGGAGAACAGCCCGATCCCATAAGAGTGTGTTAGATGATACCGCCGAAGTGAACGACCCAGTCCCATAAGAATATGTTACTCTACCGCGGTGAACGGTCCGACCCCATAAGAGTGTTGGTGAGGAGTTCAATTCGATCCCATTAGACTATGAAACTTTGACGGGCCACTGGCCCCACTCACGAATATACTCTGTAAGTTATAAAACTCAAGAAAAACTATCGGACAAATACGCACAACACGGAAGAAATCCATAAAGGAAAGCACAATCACAACTAATCAAGTAGCTCGTCAAGTATCTAAAATGGCAAGTCTTATACTCTACACGAGTCTAGTCACATGCTAAATGTAAATTAAAGCATTTAGACATGCAAGAATAACTCAAATGGCATAATTAAAGCATGGCCGGAGTCCAAGTCTACCCGGGCATTAACAGAAATTCTAGCATACGCACGGACACGCGTCACCTCATACGTGCATAGATCCCACAACATGTAGCACATAATAAATATAATACATATAGGGTAAATTCCCCCTCACAAGGTTAGACAGGAGACTTACCTCACTCCGAGATCTGATAACCGGCTCAACGCCTCTCTAACTCCTCAAACTGATGCCAAAAGATCCGAAACTCATCAAATAACATACAAACTAATCAAAATATACTCCAACACTCGTAATTTTATAATTTATAACAATTTCGAACTCCACTCAAAAAGTGAACATAGTCAACCCCCACCCACGTGCCAGATTCAAAAAATCATTGAAAATAAATATTACCCATAAATTATATAGTCTATATCTAGAAAATCATCCAATTTCGTCCATGAATCGACCTTCAAATCAAGGATTTACCATTTCTCAACTTTGAGGCTCATAATCCCAATTTCTACAATTCAAACATAGATAAAAAACAATAATCAACAAAAATAATCATGGAGAAACATCAAAATAAAGGTCATATATTGACCCCGTTGTTGAGAAGAGAACAGCGCCGCAAAAATCACCTCAAACAGATCTTTAGAACTCATGATATGCTCAAAATACAAAAATTCTCGGTTTGAAAACACTGTGAGATGATTTTTGTTCAATGCCTTTGCGGGAGACCTTCGTGTTCACGAAGACGAATTTTTTGTGTTTACCAGTCAACCCATAAATCCTTCTTCGCATTCGCGGAACCACTCTCACGTTCGCGAAGAACAATAGTTCGCACTAGAAACCAACAATATTTCCTGACACGAAAATGTGCATAACTCTCTCACACGACCTCGGAATTCGACGATTCTTGTTGCTATGGTTCTGTAGTTACTATATGTATCTAATGGTTCAATATAATCACAAATTAAAGGTCGTTTTATAAATATAGTACCACCTTATGCCCAAAGAAACGATGCTGAAACATCAAATAAGAGCGTGACTCAACCCAAGCACATCCGAAACACACCCAAGGCCTCGAGACCCCGTCCAATCTCACAAACCGGTCCCAAAACATAACACGAACCCACTCGAGGCATCAAATAACACCAAACAACATCAAAACCATGAATCGCACGTCAATTCAAGCCTAATGAACTAATGAACTTTTACACTTCTATAACTCATGCCGAACCATACCAAATCAACTCGGAATGACCTCAAATTTTGCATACAAGTCCCAAATGACACAACAGACCTATACCAACTTTTGGAACCATAATCCGGATCAAATATAAATAAATTCAAATCTCGGTCAAACCTATCAACCTTCTAAACCTTCAGTCTTCCAACTTTTGACAAAAAAGCATCAAATCAACCTACGGACTTCCAAATCAAAATCCGCACATACGCCTAAGTCCAAAATCATCATCTGGACCTAACATAACCTTCAACACCTCCGATATGAGATTTTTTACCCAAACGTCAAACCTAGGTCAACTCTTCCAATTTAAAGCTTCCGAATTGAGAATTATTCTTCCAAACCAACTCAGATCTTCCCGAAAATCAAATCCGACTACACGTGTAAGTCATAATACATGAAGTCAACCTACTCAAGGTCTCGAACCGCTGAACGACACAGTAGAGCACAAAACAACCGGTGGGATCGTTATGTTCTCCCCCACTTAAACATACGTTCGTCCTAAAACGTGCCAAAAAACCGTTCCAAAGTTGCTCAAAATCACTGTTTAATAGCTCATGCACCTACCCATACCACCACAACCCATATGAGCACATTAGCTCAAGCTAGAGTGAAGATCCTTCCTACTAACTTAACCCATAAGTCTTAGAACCAAATTCCAACATCTGAAAATCTTTACAGGTTTGATTATAACATACTCACACCGTATCAATCTCAACACGTTTTACCAAAACATGATCATACAACCATGATGAATTTACGTAATCCGCCGCATAATTTGTATGCTCATAATAACATCCTCAAACCACAATTTCTACAAATTCACGAAGCCGATGTCGCAATATACCTCATAACGCATATAAATTGTGTTCCAACCCTCACAAAACTGCAATGATGAAAGAGATCTGTAGAACTCATAACTACCCGCCAAATCAATAACTCATGGAGTCTCTCCGCTTGGCGAGAACTATTGCCTCATTCTGAATTGATTAGTGAAAATTTTCCTCTAATATACATTATATAAATCTAATTGCACTAATTCTAGGTCCAACAACCTCATCTTACCCAGTTCAAGCTGCTCGATTAATAAGCCACCTCAAACCATCAAAAATCTCATATGACGCCATTAATTCGCCAACAAGCCTCAACTCGAATATGACCAATAAAGAATAACGAACCTGAATACAAGACTATCTGGCCTGCGCAACGAACAAAAACAACCAAACCAATGCGATGAACCTATCTCAAAGATGAAAAACAAGGCACAGAAAATAAATGCAAGGAACCGTAGCCAACATCTCACTGTTAGGGAGTTCAACTCGATCCACACATGATACCGTTGCAGTGTGCAACCTGATCCAAACATGATACCCTTGGCGGCGTGCCACTCGATCTAGACATAGCAATCAATAAGGAATTACCCACCAAGCGATAATGCTTGTACCCACGAAACACACTTATATCCACAATAAGTATGCCAATTACATGACATTACTCTAACTACAAGGTCCTAGGCACGACTAAGGTGCAATAAATGTCCTGCATCTCGAGAGACATATTGCTCATATAACATCACAAGCTACATGGGATCACAACCCACATGGAATAATAGAGTATCACATAGAATAACTGATGACACAGAAAACATCCAACGCCCAAAGACTTATCCATAAGCAATGTTGTGTTGAATGATCACATACGACCTGATATTGAGCATATATTCACGTTTGATCTACTAACAGACCTCAAGCCAATCTTGATCATCCCATATTGGGCCAACAACCTTTCAAGGGTCCACAATGACCATATTCATGACACATACGATCAATCGTCAAATCCAGAACAAACATCCATAAAAAACCATTCTCCAACGATGCTAAGGTAGCACCACCATACACTGAACATCTGAAATTTCCCCCTGGTCCTCTGAGGCTTTGACATTTTTGTCAAATTGAATCCCAACTTCAATCCTTCAATTCCAATTCCATACTACTCAATGCCCCTATCATTCTATTACATGAGGGCACAAGAATTTCATCACAAATCTTGAAACACTAGTACAGGAAGCACTTCATCGGCTATAAACATTTCATTTAATTTATTTCAGAAGAAGAATCGCAACACACAACCAACTTCTCGTAAACACAGAGAACACAAACCTAAATTGTGGCCTAAACCACCATAACTCTTTTAGTGCCCATTTACAAGCAGGATCTTCCAAGAAGAAATCGAACTTATCTTGACAAGTGATGGAGCAACAGACATCATGGCCAGAGCCAGTGGTTTAAGTCAAGAAAGAACAACATGCGCAATAAGTAGGTGGCAATTGTCGTGCTTTGAGATTCATGAGAAACACAGAGGTTCCGTACATGTCCATGCAAGAGCACAATGCAACATTTGAATGGTATTGGTTTTGAATGTATCAGAGGTATTCTCCATGATAATGGTGGCAGAGAAAGTGGTTAGTCAATAAACAAGCAAGGTCTTCGAGTGGGAATCAGTTATCGTGGCAAGTGAAGGAGCAACAGACGTCAAGGCCAAGGCCAGTGGTTTAAGTCAAGAAAGAACAACATACACACTGAGGGGGTGGCAATTGACGTGCTTTGGGATCCATGTGAAACACAAAGGTTGGTACATGTCAGTTCATGAGCGGTGCATTAGATAGAGGGAATTGGGTCTGAACGGAGAAGGGATATTTTTTGTGACAAGGACGGCAGAGAAAGTGTTTAGTCAATAAACAAGCAAGGTCTTCGAGTGGAAATCAGTTATCATGGGAAGTGAAGGAGCAATCACCCTCAAAGTCACGGCCACAAACCAACCACCATATTTTTTAAACTGACAATGGGAAATCTCGTTTGTTTCGGAGAAACCCACCGTAAGGAAAGACAAGCACCAAACAGGTATGACTGTAAATTTTCAGGACCCTCCTGGAAAATGGGACCTAGTTTAAAAATCGAAAGAGTCATAAGTAGCAAATCTAGCATAAATGTACCCCAAGGAATATAAGTTGGCTTCAAAGTTTGCATGTTTGAGATAGGATTCAATTAGGAGTTCTCAGGACCCTTCTGGAAAATGGGACCTAGTTTAAAATTCAAAACAATCATGAGTAGCATAATTTAGCATAAATATACCCCAAAGGAATATAAGTTGGGTTCGAAGTTTGCATGTTTAAGATAGGATTCAATTAGAACTTTTCAGGACCCTCTTGAATAATGGGACCTAGCTTTAAGATTGTTGTTAGATAACAAGATGTAGCGAAAATAATACCTTTAGGAGATATAACTTAGATTTAAAATTGTTGTTTAATTAGGAATTAGTAGTCTGATAATTGTAATTGGCCTTGCTGAAATTAGTACTGAGTCATTCTTTGGTTAGGGTATTAGCTTAGTCGTAGTCAATTGCTCATGCGTTCACCCCTTAGTGTGGCTGAATGTGTTCTTTGATTTCTGAGCATTGCAATTGTGATTAAAAGGAAAAGGGTCCACAGTATTGATAGCTACTGCATATTTCTCAAATAATTGTTGGATTTTCATTAAGTTTTTTCTCTATATGCTTCCATAGTTAGTCATTCATGAGTTAGTAATTCAT
>NW_017673940.1:0-69900 GCF_001879085.1 Nicotiana attenuata | reverse complement strand
ACGGGAATACGATTCAAGTTCAGCAGTCAGGCGCCCACCTGGAGAGCACGGGAATACATTCAAGTTCAGCAGTCAGGCGCCTACCTAGAGAGCACGGGAATACATTCAAGTTCAGCAGTCAGGCGCCCACCTGTAGAGCATGGGAATACATTCAAGTTCAGCAGTAAGGCGTCCACCTGGAGAGCACGAGAATATAATTCAAGTTCAGCAGTCAGGCGTCCACCCGGAGAAAGGGAAAGCATCTCAAAGTACAATTCGAGTTCAGCAATCAGGCGTCCACCTGGAGAAAGGGAAAACATCTCAGATTACAATTCAAGACGACAACAAAGGGATTTCACCGGGAGGATACAAGTCAACAAGGCAACAAGAACCACAATAGCATGTTTGTAGATATAGATAGGATTTTTGTAATGCATAGAACGTAGTCTAGTCTAGCTTCTTTTTATGTTGACATGGTGTAATAAGGGGTTCAGTAAGCAGTAGCAGCAATAGTGAAATCACAGCTTCATGGTAGTCCCAGCTACCAAAACTTCCCGAACTACACTGACCTGGTTCCTTTATAGCCAAGGATATGTAGGCAACCTCGGAAGCAGGGTGCAGTCAAATCTTTCAAAATGCTACCCACGGAGTATTCAAACGGGCAAAAATCGCTCGTATCCGCTCACTTTATCTTTGCACGAAAACTCTTCGTGTTTCCGAGCAAAGAGGGGTAGCTGTGAGCACGTGATTTTTGCCCTACATGAATTACTCCCACAAATTCAAAACAAAAAAAATTTTCCCGTTGTTTGCAATTTTGTGGATTTTTGTGGCATTTTTCTGTCAATTGTTTGCATTTGTCTATGCACGTTTATGTTATTTAATCAATGAAAAAATACAAAAATACTTGGCATTTGCATTTAGGAGTTAATTTTGCATTTTATGAATTAATTAGTAATTAGGTTATTTTATAAAAAGAAAAATCACAAAAAATAGTTTAATTTGCACCTTTTACTTTTAACTTTGATTTTGAGTAGTTTTACTTTTAATTTGTTTTTTAATTAATTGTGATAATTATTATTTAGGCTTAATTAGTGTTTTCTAGGTTAATTAGGTTCTACGAATTAATTTATTTTTTAATTTAATTTTGAAAAAAGAAAAGTAGAGAATTGAAAGAATTGAAAAGAGGAATTGAAAAGAAGTGAAAATAAAAAGAAGTGAAAATAAAAAGGGAGAGAGTCCAATTTTGGGTCTTCTTTATTTCTAATTTCTCAAGCTCAAATTCCCCTACAACTCCCTGAAGCCCAAAACCACCCACCCCAGCAGCCCAAAGTCCGGTCCAAATGAGGTAATGACCAAAACGACCACGTTTAGTCATACCAATTGATCTGGGTCGTCGAGGATCTTTCGATCCAACGACTCAGAACTGGGTTGGTTTTAGAACCCCCCCCCCCCCCAAGAGACACCCTCATCTCCCATCTCTCATCTCTCTCACATAGATGCCCGGAACACTAGCCCGCCGCCCCTAAATTCCACCGCCTCAAGGTGGCAGCGCCACCTCCTTTGCATTAAAATCGGTTGAGTTCTTTTTGGGCCAGATGCTGTTAAGTGGCCCGTTAGGTTATTTCATTTGAATGCATTTGTTTGGTTCATAATTGCTGATAGGTTATTTGAGTTTGTTTTTGTTTGGTGGGAATCGTTTGAGTTCTTTTGACTCAGTTCTCTGCCTCTCTCATTTCTTTTCTTTTCTTTGTTTGGCCCAGACGGCCCTATTCATCTAGCCTCAATGCTCGATGGTCAGTGACCTGAAGTTGATGAAAGTGGGCCATAGTAGGCAAGCCCAGAGTCTGAATGGGATCCTGTTTAAATTGACCTGTAAGCTGAAGGTTAGATAGTTGAGACTAAAGTTAAAACAGGGGAATTAAGGGGTACTATGGGTGGGGGAATCTCCCAAATAACTGCCTAGGAAGCTTCCTAGAAGCTGAAAATAGCCTTACTTGGCAAACAAGTCCGATTTTCAAGGATTAAGTGGCAAAAAAAAATTGGACAAAAGGCAGAATGCACAATTAGAGTCCTAAGGGATGCCCTATTGCCCTGCCTATAAAGGCATCACATTCATGCATTTCAAGGGAAAGAGATAAAATTTCAGAAAAATACCAACGGCCGCAATTTTATTGTTTTATTGAACTCCTTTTCTGATTTTCAACGTTTCCAATTTCTGAAACAATTCTGACTCATCTGAGTGTAGAGATGGATTGAATTTGATCTTCATATGTTAGTCAAAACTACTGAAATTGTCAGATCTTGCATTTATTTGGAAATACGGTTTGATTTTTGGACTTAAAGACCTGGTTTTGAAGCTCTTGGTTTTTGGGATTTTACTGTTCCATTGCTGGATCTCATTGGTTTATTACTGCTGTTTTTCCTTCTGCTGAATTTCACCCCTTTGTTTCCTTTATTTCCAGGTATTGTTCATCCCCTGACATATGAAATGGAGTAGCCCAAGTGTTTGCTTGAAGTTTGAAAATACAAAGAGCATTAGTTTTCAGCAAATGTCTTGTTTTCTACCTTTCTGAAAATCTTCTAGTATCTTAGCTAGTCTTGGTTCTTATTCTGGTTAATGCATTTCCGTCTCAGTTTAAGCTCATTTGCAATTTTTAAACAAATCATGTGTTTCAAGTTATTAGTGTTTGCATGAATTTGAGGTCAGACTTGTACAAAAGGACTCTAAAGGACTATTGTAGTGAAATATGGGCCAGAATGTTTAAGCTGTAGTGTTTTGCTTATTATTTGTTGAGATTAACACTATTTAGTATGGGTTCCATATAAAGCTTTCAAAAATGCCAAATAGTTTTTGAAATTGCATGCGATATTATGCAGTCCCGTTAAGTTTCTTTCTTATTTATAGTCCTATTTTGCTAAGCTACATAATTTTATTGGACCCCTCTTGTCGATTGCATGTTTTAAACTTAGGTCCGAGTAAACTCAAATCTGAATGAACTTGAGGGTTAAATAATTGTTGGGTTTGAAGTTCTTAAATTCCAGAATTTTGAGCCTGGTCATTTTGAGCTTAAGCGACCAAATTCAGAAATTGCCCCAATTACATGTTCATAGCTTTAATTAATTTGCTTGTAAATGGGTTAGCATTTGTTAGTTTTGAATCTTTGGGCCTACCGCTGGCCCCAAATATTAGACGCCTGGTCTCAAATTCAATGACACACTTGTGTGTTAGTATGCTTACCTTTCATCATTTGGGCCCAGGCCCGAAGGTAATTAGAACGGGTTCGACTCTTGGCAATTCGTTGCGGGTTTGGTTTTGAGTTGATGGTTTTTTTTATCTGATGAACGCTAGCCAATTCATGGGAACAAGGCTTCAGTTAAACAATTAGGGGTGCTATAAGCCTGCTTGAATCAATTAATTGGGCTTTCAATTATTGAAGGTGTGCCATACTAGAAAACACATATAGTTTATGGCCCTTCGAAATTTAGTTTGAGTTCCCTTTTTAAAATAGAATTGAGGTGTGCCGTGCCGAACAAAAATGACAATTGCATGTCCCTCGTTTAATTAATCTAGTTTATCCTTAGAATTCGGGGCGTGCTATTTAGTGAATTTTCATGGCCCCTCGCAAAATTGCAAACGCATAGTTGCTTTAGGCGCGTTATTTTAATAATTTACCTTCCTAAACTCGGGTGCACATTTATGTGACCCAAATCCAAATCTCAACAATGTTATATAAAATGTGTTGCGGACTGTGGGTGCATTTATGTGACGTGGTTCAAGACATATTTTAAATGACGTTGCAATTTTCTTTAAAAAAATGAATAAAAGCGGTTAAAGGTTTAAAATTGCACCATAGGCTAAAACATGTACTAAAATCAGATAATAGGCCATTTATAATAGTTGAGCGACCGTGCTAGAACCACGGAACTCGGGAATGCCTAACACCTTCTCCCGGGTTAACAGAATTCATTACCCGGATTTCTGATTCGCGGACTGTAATACAGAGTCAATCTTTCCTCGATTCGGGATTTGAACCGGTGACTTGGGACGCCATAAATATCCCAAGTGGCGACTCTGAATTTTCAATAATAAATGAATCTCGTTTCTATTGTCACTTTAAGTTGGAAAAAACTCTTTTATATACCCCTTTGTGGGGTGTAGAAAAAAAGGAGGTGTGACAGCCGGCATTATCCTAACTATCTTTTGTATCCTTAGAGGCTCCGTAGATGTTTCTGTGGGTTATGTTTGGGTATTGGATGGGTCACTAGACTATGTTGTAATTCTAATCTCAGAGAACACTCTTCGCGAACGCGAAGCCCTTCCGCGAACACGATGAACAAACCTTCTGCAACACAAACCAGCAAAATCTGCCAACACTCATAACCAAAGATTGGTCCATTAACCACCCGAAACTCACCCGAAGCCTTCGGGACCTCAACTAAACATGCCAACATATCCCATAACATCATTGAAACTTGTTCCAACCTTCGAAACGCTTAAAACAACATCAAAACATCGAATCACCCTCGGATTCAAACCTAAGAATTCCAAAACTTCCGAATTCGGAATTCGATCAAAAAGTCTATCGAACCTCGTCCGAATGACCTGAAACTTTGCACACACGTCACAAATGACACAACGGACCTACTCCAATTTCCGGATTTCCATTCCGACCCATATATCAAAATCTCACGTATCAATCGGAAAATGCCAAAATTCCAATTTTGCCAATTCAGGCCTAAATCTACTCCGGACCTCCAAAACACATTCCGATCATGGTCCTAAGTCCCAAATCACCTAACGGAGCTAACCAAATCATAAAAATTCCAATCCGTGATCATATGCTAACAAGTCGGAACTTCGTTAAGCCTTTCAAATTTTAAGCTTCAAACTGAGAACTGTTATTCAAAATTCATTCCGATTACCCTGAAAACCAAAATCGATGATTTACATAAGTCATAATACATCACACGAGGCTATTCATGCCCGAGAACTGGGGAGCGAAGTGCAAAAGCTCAAAACGACCGGTCAGGTCGTTACATCCTCCCCCACATAAACATACGTTCGTCCTCGAACGTGCCCATAGTTGTTCCGAAAACCATCAACCGCTGAGTAACCTTACCACGCACATACCCGAGGGTGATCCTACGTCACCCTATCTCATATAGGTCCGATAACACAATGAAACTGAAATTTTGCAATCCAACCAAGCCCATGAACCTTAGAACCAAATTTCCAGCTTCGTACTTATCTATAATATCAGAATCTCACATCAATACGCTGAATAAGTTTGAACACGCTGTATCAAGCCATAACCGCAATTCAAGATGAACTCACGTGATACACCACACAACTCAAACACTCATAGCGATAACTTCTAATCGCAGCAGATGCTCCAACGACCCAATACCAGTAATACACCTCATATCAAACAAAGCCTCATTCTACCAATTTTGTATACCTCCAATGATGAATAAAACACGCGGAAAGTCATAACCATATCCTCAGATCAACCAGTCATGGAGCTCCCTCTCCGTCGGCAAGAACAATAGTAAATTTGTAAGCCGAATCCCGATATTATCCTTCCAACATGCTGAATCGAATCCGATAGTATTCATTCTAGGTCCCAATGACCTCGTCTCATCCAACACGACCACTTTAGTGACGTGACACATCGATACCATCTAAATTCACAACCCATGCAACCCGTACACCAATAAGCAACAGTCCAAATGTACTCAAATCATAGAAAGATGGCACAAATGAGAGAGCGGTACCGCAAGATCACCGATACCATCACAACACGATCCTAAGAACCCATCACACATTGTAGAACCACAACACACGAATCTAACCCGAATGATCATACCTCCACATAGCTCCGGTGTAACACGGTACCCCTTTCAAACGCTGGTCTACATCATATACCTTGAGCCACCCTGCTCTAAACCTATAACCATTCGAAATCCAACATCAAGGACCCATAGTGAATTACCATAACCATGGAGAAGCAAATGACATAACACCACACAACCCCAAAGAACATAACCAATACGCAATTACCCATGCAACACCCAAATACCCGTCTCACTCACATGCTGCTATAAAGCCCAAATGGAATCGCAACATATGTACATATAACCAATGAATCAACGCACCTCGTAACATAGAGGAGTAACATCATAGATCACACCAAAACATGAACAAGCTCAACAACAATCGAATGACACATTTCTCAACAATAGCAGTTCAGAGTCAACAAATCCGACCCGGTGCAGAGCACACATCCATGTTGGGCCCACCAATGAACCCCAAATCAACTCTGGTCACACACAATAGATAAATAACTCTTTGAAGGTTCACAGTGACTGAATCATAGCACATGTTACCCTCTGACTAACTTTAGCTATTTTCTCATAGTCCACAGTCACAAAACCATCTACTCACGGAAACTCTCAGCCTCCCAATGCATAAAGCACATGAATCACCATATCCGATCCCTGCCACACTGCCCGAGCATCCAACACGCATCTGATACTTGATCATTCCACGAGGGATACTCCTATAATTCTTCTGTGCCGCCAAGAAAACTTTGGATATCAGCAGTCGATCAGACAAGACAGTATCGCAATACCGGTGAAGCACCCATGACCCAAACACATTGCCCTTTCTGAATTGCATACCCTCATCAAACTATACCAATTAGTGATCTCATTTTTTTAGTCATCTGAAACTGTCTATGCTGCCTAAGAATTTAGAACCTTCCTTCCAAAACTGAACCGTGACCTTACACCTGCAATTCTCAATCCCACACGATGCACCGCATATACCATGCCATCCTGGGATACACATTCCGAGCCATAAGCAACTACGTACTCAACTATTCAAGAACTTTCCATTGATCCGAGCCATAAGCAACTACGTACTCAACTATTCAAGAACTTTCCATTGATCCCATCTAGAAGAAAATCACTACACATCCCATGATCCTCATGCCAATAGAAAACATACAACTCTAACCATGGTAGAACTCATCAAGAACTCTCTTAATCCCATTTGCACAAAGCCAAATTGTTAGGACTGAATTACTCTAACTCAACCATGTTACGCAAGACATCAAAACCTAACAGTATTGCCATAACGCACCTATAGAACCCCACCGCATCATAAGCACCCGAGAATCGACCATATCCATTACCATGCCGACCCAACCTACTACCAAGTTGTCGTAATTCTCTGATTTCCATTCCGAATTACCTTCAAATTTATACGTTTCTTTGCTAGTACACCACTTTCCTTAAGTAAAACTTGCCCCAAAATCCTTAGCGTAAAACCACGCCGCCCTAACGCTTATAAACCGTTGTATTCTCCTAAACTCCCCCAAAAGTACAACAATCATTGCTTTGCCTCCCAATCTATCGGGAGTTCATCCAGTTTTCCACGTCTATGCTTAGGTTGTCTTATGTGTTAGACTTCAGCACGCTTCAATTAGATGTTAACTTGGGTTATGAGGAGGAGCCAGTTGCCATTGTTCATAAACAGGTTTGCCAGTTGAGATCCAAGAGGATTTCCATGGTAAAAGTTTAGTAGAGGGGCCAACCAGTCGAGGAGGCAACTTCGGAGTCCGAGGAAGACATGCATAGCAGATATCCACACTTATTTAGCACTCGAGGTATGATTCTAGACCCACTCGAGGATGAACGTTTGTTTAAAAGGTGAAGAATTTAATGACCCGACCGGTCGTTTTACTTTCTAGAATCGTGTTCCCCTAAATAATACTCCCCGTAAGTGCTTTTGCTGCTTTATGACTTGCAGGGATGGTTAGTTCGGGATTTGGAAGGGTTCGGGTTAAAATCCGAACACTTAGCTCCTTAAGGTTGGCTAAAAAGGCTAAGTTTGACTTCGGTCAACGTTTTGAGTAAAGGGCCTCGAAATCGGGATTTGATGGTTTCAATAGGTTCGTATGATGGTTTCGAACGTGGGCGCATATTCGGATCAGGTCTTAGGTAACCAGGGAGCATTTCGACGCCTAATAGTGAAAGTTGACTGTTTGAAGGTTTTGGAAGTTCTTTAAATTTGGTTTGGAGTAGGTTTTGGTGATATCGAGGTTCAAATGGGATTCCGAGACCGGGAATAGTTTCGTATGGTGATTTAAGACTTGCACGCAATATTTGGTGTCATTCCGAGTAGTCTAAGTATGATTCGGCACATTCGGAACAATTTGGAAACTAGAAGTTCATATCTTGATTCAATTTGGTTTTCGGGGTGTGATTATGGTTTTGTTGTTTTACGCATTTTGAGAGTTTTAGCCGGTCCGTATTTTGTTTATAGACTTGTTGGTATAGTCGGACGGGGTCCCGACAGGCTCGAGCGTGTTTCGGACCACCCTGAGCTAAGTTGAGGAATCCAAATTTTTTCAGTTCTGGTTTCCTTCTTCGCGAACGCGAGAGGGCCATCGCGTTCGCGAAGAAGGATTTGGGGGAAGTGAGCAATTTCTCTTCACGTTTACGAAGCCTTGTGATGCTAGGCCTACACGTTCGCGAAGCCCCTTTCGCGCTCGCATAGAGGAAAGGGGCCGAGGAGGATCACTGCACATTGCCTTCGCATTCGCATAGGTGTAGTCGCATTCGTGATGCCTAGGCAGCTCAGGCCTTCACGATTGCGAGGGTGCCCTCGTTTTCATAATGCAGGGATTTTTCAAGCCATGCAATTTTGCCTTCACGAAAGAGAGGCTTCTTTCGCGTTCGCAAAGGAGGGGGATTCATCTGAACTGAACCCCGTTTTAAAAAACGGGACTTAGGCCTTTTTCTCTCATTTTTCACACACTTGGGCGATTTTGGAGCTTTAAAAAGTGGGATTTCGACCTAGCCATTAAGGGTAAGTATTTTACCTATTGTGAGTTAAATACATTATTTATGGTAAGATTATAACATGTAAATTGGTAGAAATTGTGGGTTAGAAGTAAAAACCTAGGTTTTGACAAAATGGAATTTAATCACAAAATTTGTTATGGAATTGAGTAGGAATTATATATTTGAGTTCGTGAGGTTATGGGTAATAACTTTCTTCAAACATTTTCGGAATCCGGGCACGTGGGCCCCGGGGGTGAATTTTAGGAATTCCTCAATTAGGGTTGGAAAATCATTTTAATAGTTAGGATATGAACTTTTGAACATATATTGACTATTTTATATAACATTTGACTAGTTTCAAGTCGTTTGGCACTAAGTTGAGGGTTTAAGCCCAATCTTGGAATGGAAAGTAAGTTTTGAGACGGGGTAAGTCTCTTTTCAAACCTTGTAAGTGGGAATTAATACCATAGGTGAATTTAATTAATATGTGCTTCTATTTATGGGGGCTACGTACGCACAAGGTGACGATAGTCCGTACGTAGCTACTATTTATGCTTATGTCCGGGTAGTTTTAGGTTTACACCATGCTATTGTTGACACTGTTATTTGATTATGCTTACTAATTGCATTGAATAGAGCTGAGATTGAAGATTTCAGGATTCTAAAAGTTTGTAGATGAACTTATTGATTTGGAAAGAATTGTGGGATATCATAATATCTTGAAAAATCTATATTTAACCGCGTCGCAAGTAGATTCCGCGAGCGGGATACATTTCCACTACTCTTATGGGAGCGGGCCGTTCGCCTCGACAGGTTTATAGATGCATCTGGTTCGTGCTGTTCGACGCTCGGCAGTGCACATGGTATATGAACATGTATATTGGATTGAGCCGTACGTCCTCGACATAATTCGTGCGTAATAATACTGGAAGCCCAATTATATTTGATATTCTTTCATTCGGCTTGAGAGGTTAGTTGGTTAAATGATGGAAATTGATTTGATGCTTACTAGTGGTGTAAGAGTTGTTTATTTATGTCTTGCTTTCGAGTTCTATTATAACTTATTACCCCCATGTTTAATTAGAATTGTTTTATATTTTATTGATTGGCCCATAATAAGTGTCGAAGTTGACCCCTCGTCACTACCTCTTTGAGGTTAGACTAGATATTCACTGGGTACATGTTGTTTATGTACTCACGCTACACTTCTGCACTAAATGTGCAGGATCAGAGGCAGGTGCATCTGAATATCAGTCCGGTGCGCATCCGTGATTACTACGAGTATTGGCGTTGAGCTGCCTTCTGAGCCCGTTCTGCAGTAGCGGAAGTCATTCTTTGGCTTGTATTTTCTGTCTATTTCACTTCAGACAGTAGTGTAGTATTCTTTTGTATATTTTACTAGTAGCTTATATACTTGTGACACCAGGTCTTGGAGATTCATGCTAGAAGACAGTTTATGGTTTTGGGTTATTTTACTTATCTCACTTGCTTTAATAATCTCAATCTCTCATTTTATTAAATTCTTAATTCATACTTATGCACAAACTAAAAATAATCTATTTCAAATTTTAAAAGAAATGATCACAGAGTTATTTTACTGTTGGCTTGCATAGCGGTAACGTTGGGTGCTGTTACGACCTATAAGAGAAATTAGGTGATGATATTGGGGCTTTATCGGATGGGTTTTTCCTTCAGCGGTTGACCCTCTTCCCTCTCAGGTAAAATCCCTCATCAATTTCACCTCTATCTATCTGATTTTCACTCGCCTATGCTTGCACCATCTAGTAGTCGTCAACTTCCACTATTGAATTTGAATTCTGCTGAAACCCTAATCCATTAATGGTACTATAAAGGGGGCTTTCATTACTCTCGCCTAAAAAAAGAAGAAGACCTAAGACACAACAAGAAAAGCCTAACATCTTCAACCTACAGAGATAACATACTCAATAGACAGAAAAGCTAAGATTACCTAGAAAAAAATCTCGCTTTAAGTTTTGAGTAGTAAATTGAGCTAGGGTTCAATTAGTTTCTGGTTTCTCTCTAATTTTGCGTAATACACTGATCGGGTGAGTTCTTGATTCTATGGTTAAACAAGCGCCTTCTGTTTGGTTTGCTGCTCAAGAGGAGGTCAGTATACCTCCATCCTCTCTCACTTAATTGCTTCACTTGAAATCGTGAACGTGTTATTGTTTTCCTGATCAACTGCTTAGTCTATAATGTTTATTCAGCCTTTAGTTGTTTATTTTGGTTCACTATGACTTGTTAATGATCTATGATAATCTATTGTGTTTATCTAATGTTAATTAGGTAGCTGTGTGACTTTAATGACCTCAATTTCTATATCGAGCATCCTATGTGTTTACGTTGCTTAACCTGATGATTTCTCACATTTGCCTAAGACCTCAGACCTTACTCTATTTTATTCTTCATGATGCATTTCAGTTATGTTTCACTTAATGTTCTGTTATAACCTTCATGTTCATCATGCTGCATTTTGAATTCTGAACCCCTTAATCAGCCTATCTTGTGAGTCAAGATATAATTGAGCCTGTTGTGGTGAAATGTTGATCATTTATATGACCTGAATATGGCTCCATCGTGTTTATCTATTCAACCCGATCTGTGCAGCTGATTTAGGTCTGTTCAAGTGTGATGTTTCCCCTATTCTTAACCCCCTAAGGATATCGACGACCGGATTCTCCAATGTATGGGACTTATTTTGTCTTGTGGGGGTCATAGTCTTGATTGAAATCTCTTTGTGTGTAGGAGTTTGGTATATAGTTTTGTTCATCCTTCATGACTTCACATTTTGAATACTGTTTTGAAATTATACTCAATCCTTCCTTTCCCTTGTTATTTTGGATTGAACCTGGTGTAAGGGAAACCTTCTACTGTTATTGGTTGAGTGCGATAACCTGCTTGTATCATTGTGTGAATTTTCAATAAGGAACTCAAGGGATTCAAGTAATGTCATTAACCTAGGTGTATGCTCATATGTGATCAATGTTAAGGCATTATTATCTATGTCCTAAAGCTATTACAATTCCAAACTATTTGCCTAATTTTACTGTGAGATGTATGACTCATGTTGTTTGATTTTAGCCATAATAGCATAAATGTTCATGTTGCCATATGTACCTAGCAGTCTGACTTTAAAACCTGTTCAATATGTACCTCACTCGCTTAATGTTGAAGCAGTTTGACTTTAAAACCTGTTCAATATGTGCCTCACTTACTTAATATTGCAGTATAGTGATTGTTTCTATGTGTCTATATTTGTATTATTCTGCTAAGGAAAGTAGGCTTCTCTGGTAGAAAATGTCATAATGGTTGATTTGCATTGAAATTGCCTCATTGGCATTCATACCTATAGGGAAGAGTCAGTCATTAGTGGTTAAAGGTATTTGAGAATAGAGTTTAACTCTAGGTTTGGTTGCTCCCCCTGGAACAAACATTGCCCTGGGCCTTGAGACCCTTGTGAAGTTTGAAGTGTCGAAGGATTCAAAGGGGGTATCGGGTAGAACTCTCTCCTTAGCCTTTAGTTCATTGACACTTATTATTCTCTTTGGGTTTGGTGTTTAATAGCAACGAAAGGTATTCAATGTGAGTCATTCACTATACACAACCTCCACATTAGCATGATTAGTATGATTCCCTATGTATTTAAACATTGTCAGTGATTTCTCTTTTGTCTTTGTTTACGAACTTTATATATGGATATGTGTGTAACACTGTTATTCTAATGAGCTTCTATTTTATTTTTGGGCATGTACAATGATTTTGGCATGTTGAGTTATTTAAGAGCTCAGGCCCATGTCCAGCTCTACTATGGTCCAAGGATCTACCGTCGCTCGTCATTGTTACTGATGGGCCTGCCTTTTGAGGCTCAAATCTCCCAGAGTCATTTCTTTACCTTCACTTCTTTACTTACTGTTTTTGTTAATCTCTAGTTGCACTATGTCATTGATCATTGCTGTTTTTCCTGTTGTTATTATCTCAGTATGTATATGGCAAGCATATACTAAATTGAATGTTTATCCTTATCTTTTAATTTATAAAATCACTTAAGAAAGACTTAAAGAACTTAGGATTAAAAAGAAGCCTTAGTTAGTGATTTATTCTATAACGACTAATCACGAGCATGTTATCAATTCACTATGCCTCACTAACCTTCTCCTTAATGATTTTTGAAGTCCAAAAGCTTAACAAAGGTGGCAGTTCTCTTTTCAAAGAGAAAAATGGAATTGCCGCGGTTTAATCTTCCTAAAGGGAATCAACTATTTCAAAATATTGAGATGTTTTGCCCTAAAACAAAGGCTTTCAAGTAGTTTTCTATTTCAATACCAAGGTATATCTTAGGATCTTCTTCTTAACACCTTCACCACAAAAGAATAACATGAATACCCATTATTTAGGAAACAAAGTGCTTTAATTCGGCTTCCACTTCGCTTTTGTACATACGTTCCATCTTTAAAAGTTCTTTTTTTTTTCAAGTATATATATACTAACACTAATTTCCCAAAGGCTTTTCCTTAAATCCATCTTTTAAAACCATACTCTTCCCTTATAGATATATCCTAATATATGATAATCTATACCCTTTAAACATTAGTTAAGGCATAGTACAAACGATTAGTTCCAAATCTAGTCAAAGTCTTATGGAGCTACCTCGGGTAGATTTTAAGGGGTGCCTAACACCTTTCCCTTAAATGAATAAAAATCCTTAACCATAATCTCACCGGTTAGCAGACTAATAAAATATAAACCTTATTAATTAAATAGGTACCCTAGTACGTATTTAAATATTAGGTGGCGACTCTCTTTCATCAACAATAGAGAAACCACAAGTTGGATCTTGTTTTAACTGGTGCAAGATAGGATGCGACAATATGGCGACTTTGTTGGGAATCACTCTTAGGTTGTGACCTTAGCATACTTAGACTGAATTTAGAATTTATATTTGTTTATACATTGTTTTATTTGTAGTTATGTTTGCAATTACATGCTTACCTGTTTTATTTTCTCTTTATGCTTATGCTTATTGTTCTTACACCCTTATCTGTTACTGCTGTCATATATTGTCATCACATTTCTTCCTACCAAGTATTGGTCGTACACTATCACACATAACGGCATGCGAGGGTTGTCTTTTACACCCCTCCGAACCTTCTTTTCAAAACTCTCTAGTTTCAGAGATTGGCTTTGTCAGGTCAACTGACATAACTTCTCGCAGTCTTCAGTCCAACTAAAAAGTAGGAAACACTCTACTCTAAGAAAATAGGTCATACTGCATAAAGCTTAGGTGAGTCGGTCCTTGGCATCGACACACAAGTAGGAAAACCACCCTAATGTCAACGGGTCATGGACCCAGCGACATCATTTATGTGGAAAAACAAAGAAACCTGACAAGACATCTAAATGTCCAAAGCAAACACTTACCAAAACCTTTCTTTTACCCACTTCAAAAAATGGAAATCAACTAAAACATCCTCGAGATAACATGGTGATGGGAGCGCCACATAAGTTGAAGCAATGGTGGAAGAACATTCGCCACGAGCACGAAAATGAGATTCTGACACACTTGGGGCCACTGAATGCTTTGCTAAACATCCGAGCAGACAAGGTTCTCACTCGCCTAATGATAGAGTTTCGGGATCCAGATAAGGTGGTGTTCATGTTTGCCGACTGTGGGTTAGTATCGACATTGGAAAAAGTTACTAGTTTCACGAAGCTGCCATTCATATGAAGGAAGACAATAATACCAGTCACTATACCCGGTTACATGTTCTTCGATGTTGTGGGCCTGGCAAACAGTCAGGGTATGAAAAATATCAAGGACGGATGGGTGAGTGTCGACTAGCTGTTTGACAGACTTGAACATCACGAAAGCTTTGAGTAGTATCCGGGAGAGTTTCAGTATGATCAAGCAACGTGGGAGAGTCTCAGGCCTATCACTTTCTCATTGCCACTATTAGGATTATTGATCTTCCCCCAGAATATGGTTCGGTTTAACATCAACTTATTACTCGTGATTCTGGGTACCTTTTGTGGCAACCTTCAAGCTACTTTGGTGCCGATGGTGCTGGCTGAGATTCTTAGGAATTTGTCCGCATGTGCACAGGGGTATGACATCTTTAAGGGTTGTAACTTAATACTTCATATAAGGGCTACATAACATTTCTTCTAGCGAGAGGCCACCATTGACTATTTCGTGGGCGCCACCAACATGATCCACTCCCAATCCACACTCAACAATGCGCGGAAGAGGTCGTTGGAAGAATAGTACCAAACTATGAGTCAGCTTCAATTTCCTCACGGAGCTAACAATGGGTGCTAGAGTGTATACTTGATGCGTGAAGACGAACACTAAACTAACACTCCTAACGAAGTTAGTTATAGGCGAATTAACTATCTACTAACTACACTACTCAACTAGCTCAACTTAAGTAGAAATAGAACTAAGAATTTANGAGACTAGAATTTGACTAATTTTTTTATTTGTTTTCAAACAGGTAAAAAGCCTAGGGATGAAACCTTCGCCTAGGTGTTCGCCTAATGGGTTATTTAGTTAACACTTGTTTTATTGATCGGTGTATTATAGCTCTCAACTCTAAGTTACTCAATACCTCTCGGTCAAAGAGTGATTTTGCCCAATTTGGCTTTCTCATGCCCAAATGGGTGTCAAGATAAATAGTTTATATGAGATTAAGTCGGGTGTCACTACCCAAATCCCATAATAGGCCGTGATGGTGCCCAATTATGCCACTAGGCAAGCCAACGGGTGAACCTCCGCGTAACTATCCATTTTAAAATTTTAAAATCACGAATTTCATTAAATAAATAGAATAAATCTAGCACTCATAGAAACTTGTGCTTTTCTTTACCAAATTTTGGAATATAAATAAATCATTAAGTGAAATGATAATAATAACGTGAAATAAAATAATGAACGTCCACTAGGAACCCCTAAATCCTCGTGTCACAAGAGCATGAGCATCTACTAGAACAATACAACACTACCACAACATCTGTCTAGAATATAAAATAGATAAGATATAATAACTGAATAAGATTGAGACTCCGTGTGCTGCGAATCATAGCATGGGATGTAGGTCACCATAAAGTCCCTTTAGCAGCTATGCCAATGCTCTAAAATGACCACCTATTCTACATGCCTCAGTACTTGCAAATTCAGTGCAACAGTGTAGCGTGAGTACGTAAATCAACGCATACCCAATAAGTATTTAGCCTAACCCTGAAGAGGTAGTGACGAGGGGTCGAAAATGATACTTACTCGTGGTCCAATAAATCAAATATAATAAGGTAGACAAGTATGAAACATGGTAAGTAAATAGTGAGAATAGGTATAGACAAATAACACAGTCTATAACTGAACAGTGAGCACAAAGTCCTCAATTATGGGATACCTCCTCAAATGGAATACGTAATGGTCAACACAAATCAACGGTCACATCTCAAGTCAGGAAACTCACGAGTACACGAACTCCTTATCAAGTATTTCGCACGATTCTGCCGAGGCGAACGGCCCAATCCCATAACAGTATTTCATTTACTACCGAGGCGAACGACCCAATACCATAAGAGTGTGCTACATAATCCTGTCAAGGCGAGCATCCCGATCCCATAAGAATATGATACATGATACTATCGAGGCGAACAACCCGATCCCATAAGAGTATGTTACTCTGCCGAGGCGAATGGCCCGATCCCATAAGCGTGTGTTACATTATACCGCCGAGGCCAACGGCCCGATCCCATAACAATATGTTACTCTGCCGAGGAGAACAACCCGATCCCATAAGAGTGCGTTACATGATACCGCTGAGGCGAATGGCCTGATTCCATAAGAATATGTTACTATGACAAGACAAACGACCCGATCCCATAAGAGTGTGTTAGATGATACCGCCGAGGTAAACGACCCAGTCCCATAAGAATAAGTTACTCTACCGCGGTGAACGGTCCGACCCCATAAGAGTGTTGGTGAGGAGTTCAATTCGATCTCATTAGACTATGAAAGTTTGACGGGCCACTGGCCCCACTCACGAATATACTGTGTGAGTTATAAAATTCAAGAAAAACTATCGGACAAATACGCACAACGCGGAAGAAATCCATAAAGGAAAGTACAATCACAACTAATCAAGTAGCTCGTCAAGTATCTAAAATGGAAAGTCTTATACTTTAGCGAGTCGAGACACATGCTAAATGTAAATTAAAGCATTTAGACATGCAAGAATAACTCAAATAGCATAATTAAAGCATGGCGGGACTCCAAGTCTACCCGGACATAAACAGAAATTCTAGCATACGCACAGACACGCGTCACCTCATACGTGCATAGATCCCACAACCTATCAACCTTCTAAACCTTCAGTCTTCCAACTCTTGACAAAAAGCATCAAATCAACCTACAGACTTCCAAATCAAAATCCGCACATACGACTAAATCCAAAATCATCATACGGACCTAACATAACCATTAAAACTCTGATCTGAGATTGTTTTCCCAAACGTCAAACCTAGGTCAACTCTTCCAATTTAAAGCTTCCGAATTGAGAATTATTCTTCCAAACCAACTCTGATCTTCCAGAAAATCAAATCCGACTACACGTGCAGGGATCGTTATGTTCTCCCCCACTTAAACATACGTTCGTCCTCAAACATGCCAAAAATCGTTCTAAAGTTGCTCAAAATCACTGTTTAACAGCTCATGCACCTAGCCATACAACCACAACCCATATGAGCACATTAGCTCAAGCTAGAGTGAAGATCCTTCCTACTAACTTAACCCACAAGTCTTAGAACCAAATTCCAACATCTCAAATTCTTTACAGGTTTGATTATAACATACTCACGGCGTATCAATCTCAACACGTTGTACCAAAAATGATCATACAACCATGATGAATTCACGTAATCCACCGCATAATTTGTATCCTCATAATAACATCCTCAAACCATAATTGCTACAAATTCACGAAGCCGATGCCGTAGTATACCTCATAACGCATATAAACCGTGTTCCAACCCTCGCAAAACTGCAATGATGAAAGAGATCTGTAGAACTCATAACTACCCGCCAAATCAATAACTCATGGAGTCTCTCCGCTTGGCGACAACTATTGCCTCATTCTGAATTGATTAGTGACATTTTTCCTCTAATATACATTAAATAAATCTGATTGCACTAATTCTAGGTCCAACAACCTCATCTTACCTAGTACAAGCTGCTTGATCAATAATCCACCTCAAACCATCTAAAATCTCATATGACGCCATTAATTCGCCAACAAGCCACAACTCGAATATGACCAATAAAGAATAACGAACCCGAATATAAGACTATCTGGCCTGCGCAACAAACAAAAACAACCAAACCAATGCGATGAACCTATCTCAGAGATGAAAAACAAGGCACACAAAATAAATGTAAGGAACCGTAGCCAACATCTCACTGTTAGGGAGTTCAACTCGATCCACACATGATACCGTTGCAGTGTGCAACCTGATCCAAACATGATACCCTTGGCGGCGTGCCACTCGATCTGCACATAACAATCAATAAGGAATTACCCACCAAGCCATAATGCTCGTACCCACGAAACACACGTATATCAACAATAAGTATGCCAATTGCATGGCATTACTCTAACTACAAGGTCCTAGGCACAACTAAGGTGCAATAAATGTCCTGCATCTCGAGAGACATATTGCTCATATAACATCACAAGCTACATGGGATCATAACCCACATGGAATAATAGAGTATCACATAGAATAACTGATGACACGGAAAACATCCAATGCCCAAAGACTTATCCATAAGCAATGTTGTGTTGAATGATCACGTACGACCTGATATTGAGCATATATTCACGTTAGATCTACTAACAGACCTCAAGCCAATTTTGATCATCCCATATCGGGCCAACAACCTTTCAAGGGTTCACAATGACCATATTCATGACACATACGATCAATCGTCAAATCCAGAACAAACATCCATAGAAAACCATTCTCCAACGACGCTAAGGTAGCACCACCATACACTGAATATTTGAAATTTCCCCCTGGTCCTCCGAGGCTGTGACATTTTTGTCAAATTGAATCCCAACCTCGATCCTTCAATTCCAATTCCGTACTACTTAATGCCCCTATCATTCTATTACATGAGGGCACAAGAATTTCATCACAAATCTTGAAACACTAGTAGAGGAAGCACTTCATCGGCTATAAACATTTCATTTAATTTATTTCAGAAGAAGAATCGCAACACACAACCAACTTCCCGTAAACGCAGAGAACACAAACCTAAATTGTGGCCTAAACAACCATAACTCTTTTAGTGCCCATTTACACATAACAAAACAATCAGACTCAAATACCTCTAAATCAATCAAATTACGGAGACTGCCAAGCCTGAAAGTTTAGCCACAAAACACCTGTATGGCCTTATCGCACCAAAGGAACTGATTATCTTCTTAACCATACTCATCCAAACCACTACTAACGGACTCAACTTCTTCTGATTTACTCTTGACATGCCTCAGAAGTAATACCTCTTTTCAAGCACATGACATACCTCAATCGACACTCACCCCGAGTTTTCCCAAACCATAAGACCACATCGCCTCAACACCCATAAGACATTTCATACTCTCCTCATACACTTAGTAGTAACTCCAAGTGATACACGATTCTGATAAATCTTATGCGAATCCGAAGTCGTTTCATATATTTCTCCTATACTGCACTACAGACTCAATGATAACATAAAATTTTCCCAAGTATCCTTCACACTCTGTTGCAAAACCTAGTCATCAGCCACATAAAGAACCCAAAATCCTTAGGCACCACACTTTAAATTTGGAATCAACTAGAACCATTATTGAGAGTCGCCCACTCTAGTTCAATCCTGATTATTAAACCAAACTGCTAGTGCTCCATTAGCCCATGAGCACTCTAATAAAGAAACTAGATGAATGCTTTCCCTTGTACATCACACCCATCAAATCCCCTGCTCAAATTACTTCTGATATTTTCTTCCCTTAGTAATAACTAATCCACCAAACATATTGGTAACTCAAAACTGCAAAGACATATCACCACATGACCCAATCATAGATGGTAGGCTCCCCCACATAGATTTAAGACACAATCACATAAATCCAGAACCCCTACTGACTCCTCCTCCTCCTCAGTTACCATGATCTTGCACCGTTTCTCAACAAAATTTCTCATAGGTTCTTGTTGCACTGATCACAACACATCTTGAATTATCAGCCACATTCGCACACTCGACCTCGTGACATTTGTACCATCTTCTTCAAGCTATCCAAGCTCACATCGCAGTACATGCATCCCATTGTATAGAAGGCATAACTATTTATAGGAACTTCATCAGGAGTCATGCAACCCCTAACCTTCTCATAGGAGATAGCCCACCCGTGTAACCTCATACCAACATCCTCCAATGGCATAGACATAACAACATCCATTATGAATTAGTTGATTCTCCTAGGTCGACAGTCATCCGCCAGATGCAAGAGTACATTCATCCCATTAACATCAATTGAACGTCAAAAAATACGTTATAAAACTCTAAGTCATGTTGCATCCCAAAATGATAATCAAGCTTTCACATCCCTCTACGTTCAAAGCAAACTCTTCCCATCACATTCAAACTTCCTAGGCAAACTGCTCGATATCTACTGATGGAACTTGACCTGCTAACAACTCATCTATCGTGATACATAACCCTCCATGTCATTCCTTATCCTCCGCTACAAAAATACTACCTCAAATCATAATCCATTTCTGTAGCATCTTGTAACGACCAGTCCGGTCCTTTTGAGAATTTAAGCTATAATCAGCGGTGTAAGGTCTTGACCAGCTTTGTATTATGTTTATCAACTTACGGGCATGGTTTAATTAAGTTACCGGATGATTCGGAGTCAAATTGGGAGGAGGAATATAGTTTTGGAAGCTTAAGCGGTGAGAATTTGACCGGAATTTGACATTTGTGTAAACGGCTCCGGAATGAGATTTAGATGATCTCAACAGCTTCGTATGATAATTTTTGACTCAGGTGTGCGTCCGGATTCGGATTTGGAGGTCTGTAGGGTAAATTGAGGTATTTCGGCGAAAGTTGAAAAAGTTGAAGTTTAGAAAATGGAGAAGTTTGACCCATAGTTGCTTTTTGTGATATGAGTGTCAGAATGCAATCTCGAGAGTTGGAACAGCCCCGTCTAGTCATTTGGGACATGTCTGCAAAATATGGCGTCATTCTAGGTTGGTTTGATTGGTTTCGGCACGAGTTTTCAAAGGGAGAAGATTTGGAAGTTTATAGTTCGATTCATGGCGCGATTACATTTTCGGCATTTTTTGATATTATTTGAGACCTCGAGCGAGTTCGTGTTGGGTTATAAAACTTGTTTGTGTGTTTAGACGGGGTCCCGGGGGCCTCGGATGTATTTCGGGCAAGTTTCAGATATTTTGCATGGTTTTGGAACATGTCTGATTTCTGGTGCTTTCGCACCTACAACCTTGGAGCGCAGGTGCGGCTCCACTTCTGGCTGAGACTGATCGCATCTGCGATCTTTGATGCCTGGAAGCTAGCTTGCTTCTTGAATGCTGGAACGCAGGTGCGAAACCGCTTTTGTGGTTGGTCTATTGCATATGCGAAGGAGTCCGCTTTTGCGCTCCTGTTATCGCTTCTGCGGTGCCGCTGATGCGGCTAATTGTCCGCAGATGTGGACCTAAGCTTGTAAGTCAAGTCTGTAAATTTGAACGTTTTCCCGCAAATGCGATAGCACAGATGCGCTTAAGTGTCCGCAAATGCGGAAGTGCCGGGCAGAATCCTATATATCGAGTGTTTGGCCATTTTCTTCATATTTTGAGTTTTGGACTTCGATGTTGGGAGCTTCTTTATGGTTTTTTTCAAGAAAATCGATTGGGTAAGTGTTCATCACCTAGAATTTAACATATTCCATAATTTTATCTTCGTTTTCATCATTTAAGTTGTGTTTTGGGTTGAGAAAAATATTGGTTTTTGAAGAAAATTTCTAAAAATAAAATCATGATTTGAGGGACCAAACGGTATCGTAATTTGATAACATTTGTATAGTTGAACTCGTATCGGAATGTGATTTGCTTTTTGTAAAATTTGTCGGGTTCCAAGTTGCGGGCTCGGGGTCGACTTTTTGGATCGATTTTTGGATTTTGTTAAAGATTGAAATGTTATGATCCGGAATAGTTTCTTATGAGTTTTATTTGTGCTTGAAGTTATTTTGGTTGGATTTGAGCCGTCTGGAGATCTTTTCACCAGAGAAGCGCATTTTAGAGTATCGGTCTATCTTCTTTGAGGTAAGTATCTTGCATAACCTTGCGTGGGGATTTCCCCTTAGGATTTGAGTCTTCTATGTTGATTGTACTTCATTTACGTGAGGTGACGAGTGTATGCTCAGACTTATTTGTGCAAAGTTGGCCTTTAGGGTTCTTAGGTCCTTATGCTCACTGTGTATGATGTTGTCTGTGATACGTTTGAGTTCCTATTTGCTGGTTTCACTTGTACGTGCTTTAATTAGAGTTAATTGCTTTAGGATTCACTTTTATTGCCTATTTGACTCTTGTTTGACTTAACTTAAGATTTTGCCTCTTCTATCGTCATGCTATGTTTTCATAACTGCTTATCTTTAATTGAAATTATTATTGTCTCATCCTATAATTGTTTAGTCTTAGTTGGAGTTATGATTATCTTTTGCTGCTTACCATTATTTGAACTGTTGAATATCCTTCGCAAATTGCTCAACCTTAAAAGGAGTTTAGATAACCTACATCTTATTTGACTTACCTTTATTTGGAACTATTTGACTCGTGTTGTCTTCCTTATTGCTGACTTGTATATTCTGGGCTCGTTGTTACATGTTAGTTTTCCCTTGTTGAACTGTTCCCTTATGCCTGGCATTATTTACTGTGGTTATTCCTTGTGAACTAGTTCTACCGTATCTTTGTGATTTAAAGTTCTTGAGTTGATTTACTCGTCGTACTTTGTATTATTGTCATCTCTGTTGTCGTACTTGTTGTGGTGATGTACGAGATTTCTTCCGTGCTGTAACTGCTATTTCTGTTGGTTGCGCTACATATTTACATTAGGACTACGGGACGGTATCCCGGTAGATCCCCCTATTATGCATATTTTCTTTGAGACTACGGAACAGTATTCCGATAGATCCATCTGCACATTTACGTTTGGGACTACGGGATGGTATCCCGGTAGATCCCCCTATTCTGCATATTTACTTTGGGACTACATGACGGTATTCCAGTAGATCCCCCTGCACAATTACGTTTGGCACTACGGGACGGTATCTTGGGAGATCCCCTATTAATATTACTGTGTCTGAGTTGTTGTCTTTCATTGATGCCATTCCTATGTAGACATTCTACGTGTTGTCCGTTCTTTTTCCTTATGTTTACGAGCTTGTAAGAACTATGTTAGAACACTTGCACAAGCATACACGTGGCCAAATACCTTTATCAGATAAGAGGTTTTGTGATATTTTTGAGTATAGATACACACCCTTGTTTATTTGCCTTCCATGTGAAAATGGCTCTATTTGGCACGTGAGTTTTCAGCATGATTATGAGGTATGATGAGTGCACAGGATGCCAAGAGTTAGGGTTAAGGTATTGAGACTAGTATGTATGATTATGAGACGAGGTGTCATACGGTGACTTATATTCGAAGGATATTTGTTTGAAAACATTATATTCGAAAGGTATTTATTTTGAAAGAACTATTTTTGAAAAATAATTATTTGAAGGAAGTACATTTTGAAATATTTTTATTACTTGAAGGATTTGACTAACTGATTGAAGTTTGTTGGCTAAGACCTGATGTGAAAACTGCCGAAGTTGCTGAGTTATTACTTGTCTTCACTGTAATGTGATTTCAGATTTGGGTTGTATTTCCGTTCACTTTTGAGTGTCCTTATTATGGTGTTCCATTGTTACTTGTTGTTTCTTTTCTTATTGTAGTTACTGTATTGTTAGCCATATGGCGTGGTCTTCTATAGATATCATGTACTGTTGCTTCTATACTTATACTTGTTTAGTTTACTAGACCAGTAGGCGTCTTGACTGTTCCTCGTCACTACTCCACCGAGGTTAGTCTTGATACTTACTAGGCACCGCTGTGGTGTGCTCATACTACACTTCTATACATTTTTTGTACAGACCCAGGTATTGATCGTTAGTAGCTATGCAGATTCTTGCCGAGGAGACTCAAGGTAAACCTGTTGCTGCATTCGCAGACTTCGGAGTCACCTTCCTATTTTGTATTCACACTGTTGTCTTTATTTCCAAACAGTTATATCTAGGAGTTGTAGCGAAATCTGTAGAGCTTATGACATGTACCATTGGTTTTGGGAAATTGTATATTTTGTAAAGATTTCTATATCCAAACTGTTAGATTTTCTTTATTATTGTTGTTATTCAGTAAGTGTTAGGCTTAACTAGTCCCTAGGACTAGGTGCCATCACGATACCCAATGGAGGGGAAATTGAGTCGTGACACATCCAAACTAATGAATTACTACCAACTCTAAGCCTCCATAAATATCATCATTATCGAGACATCAACTCTAGAAACACCGATTCGAGTTGCCACATGCCATGCCTCATTTTTCTCGTGAAAGCGGGTTTCGATGTATGACAACTCTTATAAATTGGTGTTAAAAGTGAAGAGTCGCCACCTAATAATTTTAAGGTGCATTAGGGCACCTATTTGCAAATAACTATGTTTTAACTAGTCAACGTCACCAAAGATCGGGTAAGCGCTCAAATTACCTCAATGAGAAGGTGTTAGGCACTCTTCGAGGTCCACAACTGTGGGTCCCGACCCAAGTTCACACAATGCAGATTATAGGATAACAACTTTCCTATGAGATCATATAAGTGAAGGAGGACATGGAATTTAAAGGCTCTATTATGAACACGTGCAAAGACAATCGGGCTATAATCAGACTATATCAAGTCATTAGAGGTTACAAGATACAACGATATTTGATGAGTAAGTGGGAAGAGCAAAAATATATAGGGGGGGTCATAATTTTTTTTAGCCTAAAGGATCACCCCGAGCAACATAAATAATACTTGACAACTCTGTTGAGGTAAGGGTTCCTCATATTGTCCAGCGAGCACAAACTATCATCTCCTGCTACCCGATTACTATGTTAAAGTTTCTTACCTAAAGGCGCTCTAATTTAATTCTAAGCCGTGTCATATGCGTGTATTACATGTTCGAGTGCTTATGGTCCAGGAGGCTTTGGACTTACAATTAAGGGGTTCTAGACTCTTCTTAGGATGCTAAAAAATGACAAAACTAGCGCACATTCAAAAACATATTGGACTACACATAAATTCAAGGAAGGCTCAAGTTAACCTCCACACGTAAGCAGCAAATTGCACTCAGGCAGGTTCAGCAATAGGCAATTTTTAGACGCATTAGTATTGTTAAGTCCTATAGGCATGATTTCTATGTGATTCTGATTTCCAGTGCTGATTTTATAAGACTGCTTCTTAGGCAGGTGACAGTATCCTATAGGTAGGATTTCTATTAATTGAAATTGATTTGATAACACTTTATCCCTACAGGCATATCATCTAATTGTAGCAGTAATAGATGCAGTTGATTGATTGATTAAAGTGTGTCCTATAGACATGGTATCTAGACTACGGGACGGTATACTGGGAGATCCCCTGTTGTTATCTCGGTGTTTTGAGTTGTTGTTCTTCAATACTTATATTTCTTGTTAAACTTCAGTATTTACTCATTACCACGATATTTCATTCTATTATATTTTGTTATATATACACAAGTAGGGCCCCGACCTGATCTCGTCACTACTCGACCGAGGTTAGGCTTGGCACTTACTGGGCACCGTTGTGGTGTACTCATGCCCTTTCCTGCTCATGTTTTTCGTGTGTAGATCCAGGTTCCTATTACCAGCCTCATCACTAGTTGCAGTCGTTGATGCTTATTGGAGACTTCGAGGTACATCTGCTCGCGCCCACAGATCCTCGGAGTCCCCCTCTATCCCCCTATGTTCATTGTTCCTTATTTTTTGTAGAAATGATGTATAGAACAATTAAGACTTCTTAGTAGCTCGTGACTTGCGGTATTCCGGGTTTTGGGAATTGTTTGGTACATTTCATAGGTGATAATTGCATATGCCGAGTGGCATTTAGTTCCTTATTAGATATTTGTTGCTGTTAGTTGTTAATGTTCATGCTCTTATTTTATTTTCGCAAAGTGTTAGGCTTACCTAGTCATAGAGACTAGGGGACATCACGACAACTCACGGAGGGAGAAATTGGGTCGTGACAATCAGCACTATGTGTGCGACGTGGCGTTTGATCACGACCCGATCGGGTAGGCTGTCTCACCTGAGACATTACACTTTTCTATCAATCATCTCACTTCATACTTCTTTCACATCTTTTCAATTTATTGGCACTATTGGCCACAATTATAATATTATTCTTAGCACTTGACTGTATTTCATATTCAATGCTCCCCTTTTCACTTTCACACGTCATCATCATTATCGACAACAAGTCTTTCCAATTCAAGACTTTAGGTACACATGTGAGCAATTAAGACTCTTAGACATATAGAGACTTTTCACATAATTTGGCATGTTAACCTTCATTCAAACTTGACTTGAAGTCGTAACATTTATAACATGCAACCCATACTTCGAACATATTCTCAAACGATAACATAATATCCATCTATATTGAATTGCGGATTCAGAAATGATAAAATCATTTTTGATTGGGCAAAAAAAGTCTCCTATAAAAGATAGTTAAGAAAATCAAAGAGGAGAAAACACGTTTTCGAGATAGGAATCAATATCTAATGATAGCGATATAGAATTTCGATTTATCACAATTCTAATAACAATTCTAATACTAATATTATTAAATAGTGATTGTAAATGTTGTTAATATTCTTTTATTTTCATTTTCAATGTGAATGGTAAATGTTTTTTTTCATTATCTTGCAACACAAGTTTACCCGGAATAGCCAATTTCATAATGATAAACTCGGGTCTTACATAACTTACATGAACACTGTGGAATTCAATTCTACGAAAGGAGTTTAGCCAACATAGCTCAATTAAGCTTCCTTTAACTCTAAATTGTTCCGGAATTCTTAGCAACTTCAATCTAATTTAGAAATATAACAAGTTGAACAAAAATTAGGAATATGATCATGGTTCTAGCTCAATCGTGCATTTTATCAAACACTAGGTGTGCATTAAGGTTTTAAGGCCCTTTTTATGGAGGATTCCATCATCCTACAACCCATATTTTTTTTTTATCATATTTAGCTCACAATCTCCCTACACCCTTTAAAAGCACATGCATGCAAAATAAACAACTCCCATACCCAAGAATTGTCTTGCTAATTATTCATTTCTAGTTAAATTTCAAAATTAAGAGTTAGGGTGTAGAACCTTACCTCTAGGATGAAGACCTAGTGTGCATTCCTTGTTAATCTTTCAAGATTTGAGTAATAATTGGTGGATGAAGCTTAGGAACTCCCTTTATAACTCTATGCCACTCCCTCTCTTTAGAAATATATGTTTTATCCTTTTAAAATGACCCCAAGGGTGTTTTATTAGAATGGGGTCAGGTTCAAAATTATAAAAATAGGATCCCCGACATGGGTCTGCGGTCGCATATGCGACCGCATAATGCTTCTGGTGTCCGTAAAAAGGGCCGTGAAATGGCCCTCCGGAATTGGGCAGGTCTTCCGCACTCTAGGGCCATTATGCGGTCCAGAGACATGTTCTGTGGCTGCATAATGCGTCGTAGAACCTCCCTCCGAAAAATTTTCATGCTGAATTTGCGATTGGTGTGCGCCCTGCGAAATTGTTCTGCGGCCGCATAATGGACCGCAAATTGGTCCTACAATTTGCTCAATTTTTTCTTTCTCTCTGCGACCATTCTGCGGCCCGCAAAATGTTTTGATAGCCGCAAAGTGGGCCGTAGAAATGTCTTTTCTTCCAACAATTTCCCTTAACTCCTCAGCGCATTGTTCAACCCAAAAAGTCCATATCGCACTATAATCATTAACACATAAGTCTACCTCGGCACCACGTAATCCTGGGTTTTTAGGTAAAATTTTACGGGACCTTACATCCTCCCCCACTTAAGATCATTCGTCCTTGAATATGGGTCAACGTTCACTATTAACATCTGATGAAACTCAACTGCCATGCTACACACCTGTAGTCCTAAATTTTTTAGTAACATCCAAAATTTTTAAAAAATATCGCCAGAGTTTCCCTTGTATTTGAGCCTATCCACCTACCAGAGAACCCCAGAAAACATCCGAACAGCAAATGCATAATTCAATGACAAAACATAACACAAAACAACACCAACCACGGCCTCTGTTTACCGTGAAAATGGTAATAACAATTAAATTAGATTATGAGGTTCTAAAAATCCGTGATCTATTTTTATGCTGGTTGTTAAGCGATGGATGCTAAGTGAAAGGTTAGAAATCAGGATTATAGTTTAGAAAATGTTATGATAATCGAACCAAACGGTTGAGGTTAGGGGTCTCGAGCCGTCGATTGTGAGGCCTCGAGGTCGAGCTGGATGGCCGATTTGGGGCAGTCAAGAGGGGGATAACAGTTACGAGAGCCATGATGATGACCCTTTATGATCAATGATAAGCAATAAATGAAGAACAATAAATAGAACACAATGAATGTAAGCAATAAATGGAAGTAAAAGCTTAAGAAAATATGCTAGAGAACAGAGAGAATGTTCTTGTGTATTTAGTATTGAGCAACATATGTCTACAAATAACAAGGATTCCCCTTTATATATGAGGGGGAACATAATACAAAAGCATTAATTATAAAGCTATTGGGCAAGTATAGCTACTCAATGCAATGGTACGGGTCAGAGCTAGCCCTCTAGGTTTTGTCAGCCCTAGTTGTGCGCCTATGTCACGCCCCAACCTCAGGAGGCGCGACCGACACTCGATCGAGTGGACCCAACCAAGCAAGCCTTATCACACACTTCCTACCCCACTCTCCATAAATAAGATAGCCATGCTTCCTTTTTATTTAAGCAGGGAAAAGATGATACATTCAACCATGTTAATTCATTTTATATATTTCAGGCCTAAACCGTGGTTAAAGTTAATTTCCGGAATTCTCAGAAAGTCACAATTTATAGAAAGCATGAGTTTATAATTACAACATAGTTCATGAGCCACACAACCCCCATACATGACCCACACATATGTCTACGGAGCCTCTAAGGATACAAAAGATGAGTACGACAATGCCCCGGCTATACCTCAAAATGGAAATCCACAACAACAAAAGATATACAATACAACCCCTTGAAGGAGGAAGGGGCTCACCAAGACTTTGAGGAGAAGTAACCTGCTATGCGCGATCGGCACTATCCGCAATGGAGCCACCTACATTCATTTAAAAATGTAGCGCCCCCGGCAAAAGGGACGTTAGTACCATGGAATAGTACTGGTATGTATAACTAAACACCATTTTACTAGAAAGAACTATCAAGCAAGAACGAAGAAATCACAAGAGTAAATCAAAGGTTTTAACCGGACACCACATGGTCACATAAATGAATCATATCATCTTCACACAATTTCCATAACTTAGTTTTGGGCATTTTTTTCATATGCTCATCATTGTTCTTAATACCACTGCTATCTTGAGCGGTGTCCGATCACGACCCGATCGGCTAGGTCGCCTCATTTGAGACATATAACTCGATCACCATTTCATTTCCCTTTTTCCGGAATTCAATATTTGCACATCACCACCATGTGTGCGGCATGGTGTCCGATCACGGCCCGATCGGCTAGGCCGCCTTACCTAGGCGTTGTTCCTTTCTCATTAATCATCTCATTTGAATCTTTATTTCACTTAGATCACATCAATTCATTGGCACTTAGGGCCACAGCTATCACATCATTCCAACTCCTATGTCCATCTTGCAATTTTATGGCCATAGGCACACACAAGCAATTCAAGTTACAAACATAGGTAAGTTTTCACATAATTAACATGATAATTCCAGTTTTAATCTCGGCTTATATCCTAGGCATTTCAACACATGATTCGTATTCTTCACACTTCTCTAAATATCAAGAAAGGAATATTATTCACATTGAGGCACATCCTTCATTTACATACATATATATATATTTGCAAATCAATTAATGTGAAATACAATCAATACATCAACCAATTCTAGCCTTACCACACCTGCGTGAACGCCAACGGAGCTCAATTTCTAATAAAAGGGGGTTTTAGTCATACATAGCTCAATATAGCTTTCCTTAATCCTTACAAAACTCCGGAACTCCTGGCACTTAGAGACGAGATTGAGATTCTAGCTTGGTTCGAGCATATCATCAAACACTAAAGGTGCATTGTGATCTTAGCCCCTTTTTGTGAGGAATTCCTGTGATTTTATACTCCCAATTGCCTTCTTTTTAGTTTTCTTCCTTCCAATATCCCATGGGGTGATATGCATGCAAGAATTTCATTCTTATACTCATAAATTACTTCCCTACTGACCCCCTTATAGCTAAGTATAGAAATAAGAGCTGAGGTGATGAGTCTTACCTCTTGGGAATGAGAATCTAGGTGTCTTCACTTGATTTTTCTTCAATGTTTTAGCAAGGTTCAAGGAGTAATTTGATGGGAGACATTTTCCCTCTCTAAGACCCTCTCTCTTTCTCTAAAAGCCTCAGAATATATGCTTAAAATGAGCTATAATATGGAATATATCGATAGGGGGGTCGGGTTTAAGAATTAGAAAATTGGAGCCCCGAGTCAGGTTTGCGATCGTAAAGTGGAAATGCAGCCCGCAGAATGGACCGCAAAAGTGCTCCCAAAATCTGATCATTCTGCCTGGGTTTGCGGCAGAAATGCGGTCCGCATACCCGTTCTGCGGTCGCATAATGCACCGCAGAACTGCCCTTTACAAAATTCCAAGACAACTATGCGACGATTATGCGGTCCGCATATCAATTATGTGATCGCATAATGGACCCTATTTTTGAACTCAAATTTGACTAATACACTGACTCACTTTGCGATAGAAATGCGGTCCGCATACTTGATTTGCGACCGCATTCTGGACCGCATAATAGCACTTTTCTGGAAAACTTTGATTCTTGATTTTTAAATGCTTAGAACAGTACAAAAGGTCCGAACTGCGGCGAGCAGTACAAGTTTCTAAGTTTTGAGCACAAGTTTTCACGGGGCCTTACAGCCTAGGGAACTTCCCACTATCCTAACACAACCATTGACTTGTGCTGCCTCGAGGTTGGACACCGATGTCCCCTCGATCGTGGTCTCGAGCCTTTGGAAACCTTGCTCACGAGGTGTTGTAATGGCCAAAAATTGGACCCTCCGACTTTATTGTATATAGATAGTCCCCGCGTTTCTTAGAGTGGAACGATAAGAAATGACTTTGATATCCATCTCTTTGAACTTCCTGCGATGATGTCATACTTATGACGTAGGCCCTAGCGATAACCGAGGCGTCCTGTCGGTTTATCTTTTCACTGTCAGTCGATTCTTGTTCTCCAAAGCGATAATTATCGCTGTCGATTCGGTTCCCAAGAAATGCATTGATTGCGCCTGCTGATACGTCTTTCAAGGGCATTAATGGGGCCGCCGGCTACGTTGTCACCCCCTATAAATGGAAGCCTCCTGGAACCATTTCCTCATTCAAGTGCCTTCCAATATCCTTTCACTCGTTTCTTTTCTTCATACTCATCCATTGTTATCTCCCATGTTTAAGGCCCGTGGCCTTAAGGTTACATGGCGGCGTTCTCATCAGTTAGGCCATGACCTTTTTTTCAGGGCTTTCCCTCACCAAGCGAGATCGCGTTGACCCGTCGTCGTCGTCGTTGGTGTTGTTGTTGTTGTTACTGCTACCGTCGTTGGATCGAGGCGATGAGACAGGGGGCTGATTTCTTCCGACTTAGGAAGATGTTTGGACTCTACACTGCTGCTCAGAAGATGTTCGGATTATACACCGCTGCTCACCTCTCTAACCTGGCCTGGTGTGGCACTTCACCCCTTTTGCTTTCTATGGGGTGAAGTGGCGCTACCGGCCGGTAACTTGCATGGCACAATGTCCCAAGAAGTGGACTCAAAGTAGCCGTGCAGGCAGGGCCGGCGCTCGCCAACTCTTCTGTTTACCGTGAAAATGGTAATAACAATTAAATATTATTATGGGACTCTAAAAATACGTGATCTATTTTTATGCCGGTTGTTTTGCAGTTGATGCTATGCGTGAGACTTAGGAACGAAATAAGAGTTAAGAATGAAATGATAATCAAACCGATAGGTTGACAATCGGGGCCTCGAGCTTGTCGATTTGGGGCCTCGAGGTCGATTCCGTGGCTCGACTATGAGCTATCGAAGGTGATCGAAGTATGACTAACAGTTATAATAAAATCGAAGAAGCCTCTTTATGGCCAATGATAAGCAATAAATGAAGAACAATAATGAAGATAGTAAATGGAAGCAATAATATTTCAGAAGAGAGTAAGATACTAACAGAATGTTCTTATATATTTCATGTGGAGCAATAGAAGCAATAGACCTTTACAAAATGACAAGGATTCCCTTTATATAGGAGGGGAATCCCAACGTAGTACAAAGTGCATTAATTACATAGATATGGAGATGGGACAACTAAATGACGTCCTGATTTGGGTTCAGAGTAGCCCGCTAGACTATGTCAGCCCAAGCCGCGTGCCTTGGGAACTCCCCATTTCCACCATTATCGTGATCATTACTACCCTAAGGTCGAGTGTCGACGACCCTCGAGGGCGGATACTCGGCCGCAGCCTCGAGCCTTCGAGGTGATCTTCCGATGTGCGTTAATGACGAGAAATTGGACCCTCCGATTTCACCGTATACAGATAGTCCCCGTATGTCCTAGAAGGAAGCGATAGGAAACGACATTAAGCTTCTATTCCGAGGTCATCATCGTCGTGACGTCATCCTGTCAGAGCCAAAAAGTCCATGCCCAAAAAACCGCGCAAGGGTCACCGTCAAACGCGACTATCGAGAAGCCCACGAACTGCTATTAGTTCGTCCCTTTCGCTTCCATTCGGCTCCTATAAATGCATCAATGGTTTTACAATTCTTACATTCTCAACATCTTCAAATTCGCAAAGCCAGACCTATACCCTTTTGCATCCTTCCTTCTTACTTTCTTAGAGAAATTTCATCATCATCATGGCTAGAACCTCCAGGACGGTTCCTCGGAAAGACAAGGCTGCCTCTTCATCTCGAACATCTAAAGGGAAACCCAAAGTGATACCCAACTTGGGACAATGTACTCCCACCGAGCTAGACATGTCGAAGGACTTTACCATCGACAAAACCTCATCTACACCGGGCCGATACGAACACGTGTCCCTAGTGTTGTGACTACCATAGGGAAGGTGAAGAATAACTGCCGATGGAGGGAGGCAATGGAGGTGGAGATTCCCAGCCCTGATAAAAAAAATAACGGATTACAAGGTTTGTTCCTTCATGTATATACTTACCCCTACACTTTGGGTCTGATCCATCCTTCTAAATCCCCTCCCTCGGAGATAGATCCGGTTATCCTTGATTTCTCCAATAAATACCAAGTGTTTCTTGGTCAAAACTATCCTTCTTTCTGGAGGATAGTCTTGATGCTCCGCCACTTCTCCAATGGGGTCGAGGGCGAGACTTTTACCCTCAACCATTTGATTAGGTTGCGGGTAAAATCATTATTACCACCGATCCAAAAAATCATTTTTCTCGAGCATTGACGAGGACAAGGATTGAGGGCGGATGAGTAGGTTCGTCCGGGTGAAGACCTCGGACATCATTCGGCCGGGAGGATGCCTTTCTCGTAGAAGTGGAACACACAGCGTAAGTATTTTTTTCCTTCGAACATGTTTTGTGATTTTCTTTCCTTCTTTCTGAAAAAATGACATCTTTTTGGTTTCTGCAGCTGCCGCCTCGTATCTAGAAGCAGTCTTGGACCTACCGAGATGGATCAAGCAGTTGGATACCTCGTTCCCATATCTTGTCCGGTCTTGGCCCGACCTGGCCAAGAAGCGGTGGGTGGCCAAGAATCATGGTAAACTTTTCTTGCCACCTATGTCCTAGCCTTATGTGTCTCCCTATATCCTTTATGCTGATAAGTTACGGTCACTGCGCTCGTGCATGCCTTGGCGAGAGTATGCAGATGAGGCCACCCCCTGGTGGCGAGATAAAGACTTTGGAGCCCGCCAAGGGAAAGAAAAGGAAAGGTAAGGCGGCTGCCGATCCTCCCATGGCAAAGAGACCTAAGTCACGCGAGCCTCGAGCTGCCACTAGGGCCTCGGCTTCAACTTCCGGAGCAATCCTCAGCGCTGAGGATGAGGATGATGATGAGGTCGGGTGCGGGAGCCTCGCAGGCACCTCGACTGGAGGCTGCTGAATCGGGAACGGCCGATTTAGGTCGACCCTGTGCATCGAAGACCATCAATGAGGGTGTTAATGTGGTCCTGGATCCCATGACCGGGTTTGGTACAGTTTCCGTTGGGGGGACCGTTCCTGTTGGTCTTGAAGGGTCGGGACCCGGAGCTTTTCAGGGGCAGGAGTTGCCCATCGGGGACATCGATGCCCTGGGTAATTTCAGTTCGGGCTCTCAGTTCTCGTCAGGGGAGCTGAGGGACGCTCAAGATTTGAACACAGCCAAAGCGGTAGATCCTCTCAAGGGGGGAGGCGCACTTGGCAACATTCTTGATGATGTTAGCGAAAACATCGATCTCGACGCTTTCAGCGCCGTCAAGGCAGCGGAGAGGTTCCTGCAGCAGGTGATAGCTGTTTTATGTGTATTTCTTTTAGTCGCGAGCATTATTCTTTGTTCTTATAACTCTTCTATTATGCCTTAGTGTAAGGAGATGTATGATCGTGCCCTCTCCAGGCTCCATGAGGAGCTTTCATGCCGTGAAAAGGAGCTTGAGAGGTTTACCTTGGGACTGCGAGAGTCAGAGGCTTACTCTACCCGAAAGGAGAACGAGTCAGATGAGCTCCGGGCTGCTTTGGAGGGAGCGCTCCAGGAAAAAACCAACCTTGCTGAGTAGGTATTTTCCATGCATGAATCCGCCCTTTGTTCCCATAATTCGATACTAACTGGGTTACCTTTCCCTTCGTAGATCGGACAAAGGGATTCGCTGATCGGGCAAAAGAATGTGGAGATTCTCGGACTGAGGAAACGAAACGGGGTAGTGGCCTCGGAGTTGGCATTGACCCATGGTCTTCTCAAAAATGCTCGAAAGGAGGTTGCTGCGCTGACTGCGGCCAAGTCCGAGATCGAAGGAAAAATTGCTACTTATCTGCAGGATGCAGCCACGACAAATCAAATTGCCCGTAATATATCGTTAGAGGCCGAGCTGAAACTGGCTCGGGCTATCGATCATGCTAGAGCGAAGGCGAGGAGGGAAGTCTTGGAGGGGGTCGGAGCCAGAGGTGTCGATCTTTCAGCAGAGATTGAGGAGGCCCGAGAGTTGGAGAGAAAGTCGGCACACTTGATCTCTCCAGATGAGGATTCTGGAGATGGTTCAGAGGATAGTGGTAATGAAGAGTAAACCTTGTGTCGCTTTGCTCTTTTTTCTTTTTTCTTTGCGTATACATACTCCCAGGGGAACGAGTCTTGTAAAGACGCCCCTTGTAAATATATTTTTAGCAATGCAAAAAGGGTTTTTCTTCTCCAAGTCTTTTCATTCTTTACATCTTGCCGTTTTCGCGGAGCTAACCTTTGACTTTTAACATTAGCTCTTTGGACTCCATACGTGAAACGATCGGGACCCCAACATCGAGTCCTGTCTTGGAGTTAGGTCGACAGCTTCTCATGGCCGGTGCTCGTGATAGCGAGAAACCCTAGAGGTCTCAATACCTCTCAAATTTCGTGGGGTAGCAGCATTCGTGCGATCTGATAAAGGGACCCCGGGTGGTCCTGCCATTACATTTCCCAAGAAAAAGGTGACGTTAACATGGCAAGAATTTATTGGCCCTATGGGTCGGCGAGCAGCCACCGCTTTGCCCCTATATATTCGTTCACTTGCTTCTCAAGTGGAGATTCTGCTACTCCGAGTAACTATTTCTTCCATAGAACTTGGTGCTTTGTGCTAGCTCTCTCGTTGTTTCAACTCAAAATCTTTGCCCAAATCTACACCCTCCTCTGCTTATTTTATTGTAGCCATGACTGCTATGTCGACACCCGTCTATCAAGGAAAGGGGAGTTCTACCTTTGTTCTGCATCCGGTCGGTGGTACACCGCCAGCGCCAGGTGAGTGGGCCTCGAGGTATTTTGTCTAAAGAGAGACTTTACGTTGGAGAGACCTCCCAATGTTCAAGGTCAACTGGAGCACGCGTCGAGGTTCATTTCATTAGTATGGGAGGAACACCTCGAAATAATTAGAAAAGACTTCGGATGGGGAGAAGGAGTGGTACTGCAAGTACCTTCCTCTGAGGAGAACATCATGACCCACGTCAAGGGATTTTTAAGCATGTATACGCATTCCTTTACGTCGGGTCCCCCGATCGGGTCGTGCTTGAGTTCTGTCGGAGATACCAGGTTACTTTCGCACAGGCTCACCCATCCCTTTGGAAGATAGTGCAGACGATAAGGTACTTTGCGGATAAGGCCGGGCTCGTGTTCACCCTCAGTCATCTCGTGAGGTTATATCGACTGCTGCGTTATCGAGGATTGATTACCCTGTAGCATCGATCCACCTGATCCACTCCCATTAGCGGTGAAGAGGACGAGGACCGGGGGATGGATGAGCCGGTTCGTTCTAGCGCGGACGGTTGATATCATTTCTAGAGAGTTCTGCCCATTCTTGAGAAATGGAATTTCACACGTAACTGGCCTACCGATACTTTTATCTCTTTGTCTATAGCGGAGGCGGGCTCCATAACGACATTTTTTTGTTTCATTTTTTGGAGCAACTCCTTGGTTGCCGAATGAGGTCCCTGATTTGGCTGAATGGTCTCATAAGCTGGCGGCTTGTTCGACCTACGATAAGTGCAGGTGGCAAGACCTATCCAAAGGGAGATGGGAGGAAAAGCATCAAGGTAGGCTCTTGATGGATTATTTCCCCAGAATGGTACTCTTCTTTTTAGCGTACTAACTGAGCCGCCGCAGGTATTGGAGATTTTTTCGAGATGAGGTCGTGCCCTCTAGGGGATGAGGAGAGACTGCTGACCTCGGGGTCGAGGGTCGATGATAAACGAAAAGGGTCTCCAGGGCGTGATGGGGCTCGCAGCAGGGTGAGTCCTTCTTGGCAATTCAAAAGAGGCGATTCGACCGATCGTGCGACTTCGGAGGCCTCTGTTTTTGAAAGGACATTCCCCGTTCTTGTTGAGGGTACTTCGAAGGGCGAGGAGCACGTGGTGCCTTCTTCTTTTCAAACCAAGGGCGCTTTGGAGGACACTAAGCCATTGGACATTGGCTCGGCCTTTGGCGAGGCTCGGCGGCTCGGCTTTATGGTATGCTTCGGTAGCTAGCATAGGATTACTTGGATTTCGTACCCTTCCTTTCATATTGAGTTTTCTTTCGCAGGCCTTTGATAGGCTTAAGCCTGAGCTTCTTCGCTATGAGGCTAGGTTGCGGAAAGCTTCGGATAGGGAGAAATCCCTAAAGCTTCTTTGCACGAGAAAGGAAAGTGAGCTGGTAACCCTGCGAGAGCCGCCTCGAAAGACAGGTATCCTGTAATTCATGTTGAAGTACGCTCTTCCTTTCATTTGTGGAGATTACTGTTTCGATGTTTCAGTTGGTGAGCAAAACGGAGGAGCTGGAACGACTTTAGGGCGTAGTTGGCCGGGCCAAACGTGAGTTTAACGAGCTGCGGCCTCATGTAGATGCTCAAGTCACGGCCAAAGAGAGTGCTATGGCTAAGGCTTCTGCCCTCGAGATGCAAGTTCAGACTGCTCGTGCGAATGATTCTGCACGAGCGAATATGATCGCAAGGCTCATCTCTGAGCTTTGGAAGACGAAGGCCAAGGTGGTGAATGCCCGGGCCGAGGCTGTAATGAGCGGCACTAGGGCAGGCCAGAAAGTGGCGGCCTATTTGAAGAGCGCTGCCGCTGCTAGAGCTGAGCTGAAGAGAACCCTTGGTCGTGCGAGCAGTAATAAAGAGTACGTGAAGCACAAATCTCAAAGGGAGACTCTTGAGGAAATTCACGCCAGGGGTTTCGATCTTACGAAAGATATCAAGCAAGCCAAGGCGGAGGAGTACGGTGCCAAGTTCCTTTTGTACGATGCCGAAGATGGCAAGGATGGGGTCGTCGGGCCATAGTCCCCGAGGGGGACGTTTATTTCCTTCTCTGTCTCTGTGTATATAACTTTCATAGTATGCTGTAAATGGAGCTTGTATTTTATTACATGTATGTATAAGGGGGAAACCTCGCGATTTTGTATCTTCTGGGTTTCTATTTTCCAAGACTTAAACTAGATCAATTGGCCTTTGAGTTGGTAGGAATCCTCAGATTCGTGATGTGGTCCTGGGGCTCATCGGGCTGGCCCTTAGGCTTCTATGTATTCGGCCGATGTGAGCCCTTAATATAAGCTGGCATTTGAGCTCTTATACTTTTGTTTTTAGACATGTTTTGATTAACAGTTTTGGGTTTAGTCTCCTAGTCGGGTTTCAGCTTGAGCTCATTTGACCCTCAAGTTTTCGTGTTTGCACGGGCTGGCAACAATGGCTCTTACGCCTTGGGTCGAAACGACCTTTTAGTGTAAGATGGCATTTGAGCTCTTACGCTTTTGCCCTTAGGAATTTTTAGTTAACTATTTTGGGTTCAGTCTCGTAGTCGGGTTTCGACTCGAGCTCATTCGACCCTCAAGTTTCTGTATTTGTGCGGGCTGGCGACAATGGCTCTTATGCCTTGGGCCGATGCGGCGTTTTATATGGGCTGGCAATAATGGCTCTTATGCCTGGGGTCGATGTGACCTTTCATGTAGGATGTATTTTTCCCTCGATAAGGATCTTTTGAAAGTGTTTGCCTGACTCTTCAACGGTTTAATAGAAACCTCGATTGCGAGTCATTATATGGCGATGATCGAGCCCCTCGGGAGGTTTGGCTCGGAGGTTTTTGAACGTGTACACGTACCCCTTCATGCTAAGCCCCCCTGATAAGGTTGTGCTTGATGTCTTTCGAAAATACCGGGTCACCTTGGTGCAGATTCACCCGTCATTTTGGCAGATAACATTGATGATGAGGTTCTTTGCGGAGAGAGCGGGACTTGAATTCATGCTTACTCATCTTATCAGCCTGTACCGGCCTTTTCACCATCGAGGTCTGCTAACCCTACGATACTGATCCACCACACCCTTCGTTGTTGATGACAAAGAATACGGTGATCGGGAGTGGATGAGCCGATTCGTTCAAGTACGGACCGTTGATGTTATCCCCGTAGATTTTCTGCCATTCCTTGAGGTGTGGAATTTTACACGTAAGTGGTATACTCGTACCTTCATAGTTTTGCTTATGGCACATATAGGTTCTGTAAATGCGCCTTCCATTGCCTTCCTTTCCTTTTCTGTAGCAATTTCATGGACGCCGTGCGAGGTCCTCGACCTGACGGACTTGGCTCGAAAGCTGGCGACTTGTTCGTCTTACAATGAGCATAAGTGGCGAGTTTTTTCTAAGGGCAGATGGGAGGCCAAACACCACGGTACGCACTATGCGATTTGCTCCTTTAAGGGCGTTTTCTTTTTACGCGTACTAACCTCATCACCGTAGGCGTCGGATAATCCTTTGGAGCGAGACCGTGCCCTATTTGAGAGGGAGAAGGACCTCCAGCTCCTGAGCTTCGGAGCAATAATAATGAGCAAAGGGGCTTTTGCAAGGTGGCAGTGCTTATAGCAAGATGATTCCAAGCCGAATGCTCGGCGAGGATATGTCTTCCCCTATCGAGGGTACTTTGAGGGGTGCCCGAGACTAGGAGCGGCATATGCTGAGCGATCGTGTCCCCATCAGGTGTGGTTCTTCCGGGGTAGACAGAGCTGGAATAGTAGATGTGCGCTCAACCTTCGAAGAAGCTCGGTGGCTCTATTCCGAGGTAAGTTATTTTCCTTCCGTGTTGAATTTATAGTCTTGCAATTTGTACTCTCTTGTCGAGCTTCTCTTTCATAGGCTTTTGATAAGCTGAAGTCCGAGCTGCTTCATCATGAGGCCATGCTGCGGAAAGCTCTAGATGGGGAGACATGGCTTAGGCTCCTTTGCGACGAATGGGAAGTCGAGTTGGCACGCTTACAGTATGAGGCGAGTAGGAGCTTAAATTATGAGGGCTACCTGAAGGAGCAGGTAGTTTTTGTTCCGTGAGAGTGTGTGTTCCTTCTTCTAGCTCCTGAGGCTAATGTTTTGTTTATTTCAGTTGTAGAAAAAGACGGAGGACCTAGAGCACCTTCGGAACAAAGCTGGCCGAGCCAAGCGCGAGTACGACGAGTTAAAGGCTCGGCGGAGGTTTTGGCTTCAGCGGGGAAGGGTGCTCTGGCTAAAGCCTCTACTTTTGAGGTTCAACACCGCTTAGCTCGTGATAATAGCTTGGTTCGAATAAATATTATGATGAAGCTTGAGTCTAAGCTTTTGGAGGTAAAGGCCGAGGTTGTGGATGCCCAGGCTGAAGTCGTAATGAGTCGAACTAAGGCTGACCAGAAGGTGGCGGTCTACTTGAAGGACGTTGCCGAAGCCCAAGTTGAGCTGAGAAAGACTCTTGACCGCGAGGGCAGGAGCAGGGAATATGCTCGGTGTAAGTCTCGAAGGGACACCCTCGAGGAGATCCATGCTAGGAATTTTTACGTCTCGCAAGAGGTGAAGCGGGAGATGGCAGGCGAATACGGCACTAAGGCACTTCTGTCCGATGCCGAGGATAGCGAGGATGAGGCCGACGGGCCATAGTCCCCAAGGGGGACGTAGATTTCACTTTCCGATTCTATATATAGTACTTTCAAAGTATGTGTGTAAATGGAGCTCGTGTTTTTTCGCATAAGTGTATAAATGAAACCTTGCGGTTTTATTTCTTCTGCATATCTTTTTGCCTTTAATTTAGCTAGATGAACAAGTCTTTGAGTTAGAAGGAATCCTCAGATTCATAGTATGGCCTGAGGCTCATTGGGCTGGCTCGTAGGCTCTTACGCGCGTACAAGCCGGCATTCGAACTCTTACACTTTTGCTCTTAGGCATGTTTGGTCAACTATTTTGGGTTCAGTCTACGAGTCGAGTATCGACTCGAGCTCATTTGATCCTCAAGTTTTTTTTTTAATTTCAAGCTGGCGACAGTAGCTCTTACGCTTTGGGTCGATGCGATCGTTTGTGTGAGCTGGCGATAATGGCTCTTACGCTTTGGGTCGATGTGTCCTTTTATGTGAGCTGGCAACAATGGCTCTTACGCTTTGGGTCGATGTGACCTGTAGTATAGGCTTTATTTTTCCCCCGTTAAAGATTTTTGAGATTAAGCTTGCCTGACTCTTCGATAGTTTGATAAAAGCATCGATTATGAGTCGTTATGTGGCGATGATCGAGCACCTCGGGAGGTTTGGCTCGGTGGCTGAGTAACTCGAAGCCATTAATTTGGAGCTGACATGGTCGAAGCTCTTTTGCCTATGTCGAGGGTAGCCTATTTAACCGGTTCTTTTTGAAGTTGATTTGAAGTGAACGCCTGTGATTTTGTAGCGACGGTCCGGCATCCCTGAGTCGCATAAGTTTGGCTGGTACAGCCTTGTGACCGTAGCATTTGTGTTTGGCCGGAGCCTTTTACTCCCGAGTAAAGTAGTTTCGGCGTCTATATCGAGGGTATGCCTTTTAGGGGTCTTACAAGTTTGATATATAGCCTTAACGTTGAGATCAGGTTTATGCCTTTGGTAAGGTCTTATAAGTTTTACATGCCTTTGAGGTCTTACAGTTTTGGATACTTGGTACGAGTATGGTTCATTCCTTGCTTGAGGTCTTACAGATATTGCCACTTGGTATAAGTGTGGTTCATGCCTTTGTTGAGGTCTTACAGATATTTTCATTGCCTTACGTAGGTCTTACGAGACCAAGCCTGCCCGCTTGGGGTCTTATGGCCTCGAGTTTTTAATAAGTGGCGATTGGTGATAGTCCCCGAGTCATCGAGGGTTCCTTGGCTCAGGAGCCATTACTTGTAAACTTGGTATTGCCTCATTAAGGGCTTACGATTTTGGAGTTTCCGACCTGGAGGCCGTGCGATTTTTGAGATTTTGACGCCAGCCCCGAGTGTTCGGGGCGCTTCTGGGTTTGGATCCATTTTGTGACTTTGATGTTGCCTCGTTGAGGGCTTATGAGTTTGGAGCTCTGACCCAGAGGTCGTTCAGATAATCCTTGAGTGTTCGGGATGTTTTTGACAGAGGAGCCGTTTTTGCAAAAATACCGAGCTTCTTTGAAACGCAAAATGCTTTTTGAAATTATTCTTCGATTTCTTGGTGCAAGCATACATGTCTTTGCTGTTGAGGGCTCGGTTATTCTGTGCGGGCACGGTTCGTTCGATCGTTTGGCCCGGTACATTGTTTTTCCTATCGAGACCCTATTCAGCATATCTTTGCTTCTCCAAGAAGGTGATCTTCCGGGGCGGTGCCCCCTAGTATTCGAGGTTGATTGCAAGAGATGCGTTGAATACTTGTTGAATTTTCCTTAGGTAGCATATAGGTGTTGCCTAATTAAAAACCTCGCCTGTAATACCCTTCTTAGGATAAAAACCAGATCAAAGGAAAAGAGTACAACGCATGCGTTTGAAACCTAAAGGCCTTCGAGTTGGGAAGTGCTTCAGCTGTTTCGATCAGATACCTGCACTTAGGTTAGTGAAAGATGTTATTGAAAAAAGGGGAGGCGATCATACCTTAGTGGTGATGGCACTTCGGCCCCTGATATGTTTTGGTAGTTTGTCATGAGGACGCGGTACGGTCCTTTGCTTCATTTGGTTCGGACTTAGCCGAGGGCGTAGCTTGCTATCGCTATTTTACTGTTTGAGAATCATTTGGCTCCTTTAATGGTGTAGGCACTAGTGTCGGTGTTACATCGTGTACTGCAAACATTTCCCTTCCCGCACAGTGTTCCCCGTAGACGGTTTTAATCCCCTCCTTTGTCGGGAATTTCATCATTTGATGGAGGGTGGATGGTACTGCTCTCATGCAGTGTATCCATGGCCTTCCGAGCAAGGCGTTTTACCTCATGTCTCCTTTAATAACATGGAATATGGCATTTAGGGCTGTGCCGGCCACGTTGACTAGGAGGGTGATTTCCCCATTTGTTGTTTCGCTCGCCATGTTGAATCCGTTGAGGACTCGAGAGGCGGGCACGACTTGGTCGAGCAGTCCGAGCTGCTCTACTAGTCTCGACCGGATAATGTTGGCCGAGCTACCTGGATCCACGAGTACACGTTTAATTTGAAATGCATTTACAAGGAAAGAGATTAACGTGCGTCGTTGTGAGGTTGAGACAAGGTCACGATGTCCTCGTCGCTGAATGTGAGGGCATCCTCGGGTATGTAACCCCGAGTTCGGTTTTCTCTGGTGATGGATATTTTTGTTCTTCTGATCGTGGGTTCCTGTGGTTCGTCGATGCCTCCCAAGATCATGTGGATGACATGCTGTGGCTCATTTGTTTTGTTTTTCTTTGTCGCCTCTCTTTCCCGGAACCGGTTTTTGGCCCGTTCGCTAAGGAATTCTCATAGGTGACCTTTGCTTAGTAGTCGGGCTACTTCTTCCCGGAGCTAATTGCAATCTTCGATTCTGTGGCCGTGCGTGTTGTGAAATTCACACACTAAGTTATGATTTCTTTGTGAACGATCTGATTGTACAGGTCTGGGCCATCTGGAATCTCTGATTTTACTGATGGCGAACACGATGTCTAATACGTCAACGTTGAAATTGTATTGCGACAAGCGAGGTGCCTCAGTTGGCCCCGTGTTCCTATCGAATCCGACTCTGCTGACGAGTCCACGAGGATTCTATCCTCGATCCATCCTTCGATCATTGCGGGGTATGTTGCGCCCCGGAGCGTTTCTCCTGTCTTCGATGTATGGATGGTACCTTTCTTTGTTTGGCTTTGGCTCCTTTGCCAAAAGTCTGCTTGGGTACACCGAGCCCGCGGGGCCCCTAATTGGTCGTCCTCGACCCTGATTTTTGACTGTTATCGGTTGTGAACGTCCGACCAGGTCACGACAGGATATTCAACCAGATTCTATTTCAGCTGCTTCGAAGCCACCGAGCTTTGTTTGTTCAGACCTTGAGTGAAGGCCTGTACTGCCCAGTCGTCAGAGACTTGTGGTAGTTCCATTCGTTCCATTTGAAAGCGAGATACGAACTCTCGCAGCATCTTATTCTCCCTCTACTTAATCTTGAAGACGTCGAATTTCCTTGTTACTACATTGATGGCACCAGCATGTGCCTTAATGAAAGATTCCGCCAGCATGGCAAATAAATCTATCGAGTTTGGGGCCAGGTTGTGATACCACATCGTTTCCCCTTTAGAAAGTGTTTCCCCGAACTTCTTCAACAAGACGGACTCGATCTCATCGTCCCTTAGGTCGTTGCCTTTCACCGCACAAGTGTAAGCAGTAACATGCTTGTTGGTGTCCGAGGTTCCGTTATACTTCGGAAGGTCGGGCACTCTGAACTCCTTTGGAATGGGCTTCGGAGCAGCTTCCTGCGGGAATGGCTTTTGTACAAACTTCTTTGATTCTACACCTTTGAGGATCGGGGGTGCTCCCGAAATCTAGTCGACCCTGGAATTGTAGGTCTCGACCTTTTTGTCGTTGGCTTCTATCTTCTTCTTGCCCGACTCGATCCTCTTTGTGAGGTCCTCGAGCACCTTTATGATGGCGGGGTCGACTGCCGACCCGTTGTTGCTTGACCTCTCTGGTACCTGACGGTGCTACCGTGCTGGGAGTTTTCTGGTGACTTTGCAGCTGTGCAATCGCAAGCTGTTGTTCCTGTAACATTTCAAAAATAACGTGAAGGCCAACCTCCCGTTCTTTCCTAGCTGGAGTTTTTCTGGGATTCTCGTTGGCCACCTTGGTGTATGCTCCTATTGGTGTGGGAGCTTATCTCGACGTGTTGAGCGTCGCGTGAAATCACGTCAACGGGAATCGGTTCCGGTGCATTCTCAAGGTTTCGTGGTGGTACACCAACACCTGGGACGTCAACACCATTTTGTCCATGGTGTTCAAGGTTGATGTTTTCACGTGCGTTTACTGAGTTAGACATTTCGACCTGAAATCAAAGATCTTGGACAAGAAAAAGTGTGAAAGATAACTTGCATTACGTAGTTAAACCAGCAAGAAAATAATCAATGTTATTTTTAGCCCCACGGTGGGCACCAAACTGCTTACCGTGAAAATGGTAATAACAATTAAATTTGATTATGAGGTTCTAAAAATACGTGATTTATTTTTATCTGGTTGTTAAGCGATGGATGCTAAGTGAAAGATTAGAAATCAGGATTATTGCTTAGAAAATGGTATGATAGTCGAACCAAACGGTTGAGGTCGAGGGTCTCGAGCCGTCGATTGTGAGGTCTCGAGGTCAAGCTGGATGACCATTTCGGGGCAGTCAAGAGGGGGATAATAGTTACGAGAGCTATGATGACGGCCCTTTATGATCAATGATAAGAAATAAATGAAGAACAATAAACAGAACACAATGAATATAAGCAATAAATGGAAGTAAAATCTTAATAGAATATGTTAGAGAGCATAAATAATGTTCTTGTGTATTTAGTATTGAGCAATAGATGTCTACAAATAACAAGGATTCCCCTTTATATATGAGGGGGAACATAATACAAAAGCATTAATTATAACGATATTGGGCAGGTATAGCTACTCAATGCCCTGGTACGGGTCAGAGCTAGCCCTCTAGATTTTGGCAGCCCTAGTTGTGCACCTAGGGAACTTCCCACTGTCCTACTGTAACCATTGACTTGTGCTACCTCGAGGTTGGACACCGATGTCCCCTCGACCGTGGTCTCGAGCCTTTGGTAACCTTGCTCATGAGGTGTTGTAATGGCCGAAAATTGGACCCTTCGCTTTTACCGTATACAGCCTCAAAGCAACAAATAACTACAGAGGGAACACCTTTACATAAACTGAACAAGTGATACAAAATTCATAGGCGATAATTTCATAAAAAGATTACATAGCTATTCAAACAAGTAAGGATACTTCTTCTTCATCTCTTCCTTGGCCTCCCAAGTATCCTCTTCAATATGTTGTATCGCCATAACACCTTCATAAAGGCAATTTCCTTATTTCTCAACTTTCGGACTTGTCTATCAAGAATGGAACCTGGAATTTCTTCATATGACAGTTCTCATTAGCCTCAATAGTCACAACTGGTACAATAAGAGACGGATCTCCGACTACTCTCTTCAACATAGACACATGAAATATTGGGTCCACTAATGACATCTCAGGTGGTAGCTCAAGCTTGTACGCCACCTGACAATTCTTTGAACGATTCTCTATGGTCCGGTATACCTCGGACCCAATTTCCCTTTCTTTCCAAACCCCATTATACCCTTCATGGGGGAAACCTTTAAGAATACCCAATCATCTTCTTTGAATTCAAAATATCTACAATGAAGGTCCGAATAGGACTTCTGACGACTCTGAGCAGTCTTCAACCGCTCCTTAATGGTCTTAACCTTCTCCATAGCCTGAAGCATGAGGTCTGGTCCTATTAATTCAGCTTTCCCAATCTCTAACCACCCAAAGGGAGATCTACATCTCCTGCCATATAACGCCTCGAATGGTGCCATCTGAATACTAGCATGATAACTGTTGTTGTAGGAAAATTCCATGAGTGGCAAATGATCATCCTAGATACTCTTGAAGTCAAGAACACAAGCACGCAACATATCCTCAAGCGTCTGAATAGTCCGCTCTGCCTTCCCGTCAGTCTGTAGATGAACCGTCGTACTAAGATTCACCTGAGTACCCAAACCTTGCAGAAATTGCTTCTAAAAATTAGCCGTGAACTGTGCCCCTGGATCATAAATGATAGAAACTAGAGTGCCATGCAACCTAACCATTTCCTTGATATACAACTTAGCATACTATTCTGTTGTGTCGGTAGATTAACTAGCAAGAAGTGTGCTGATTTCATAAGTCAATCCACAGTCACCCAAATAGAGTCAAACTTGCGCGGAGTGCGCACTAATCCTACCACAAATTCTATATTAATCATTTCCCACTTTCACATTGGAATTTCTATGTTCTATACCAACCCACCAGGCCTTTGATGCTCGGCCTTCACTTGCTGACACTTTCGACATTTTGCGACAAAGTTTGCTACATTCCTGTTCATGCCATTCCCCCACTAGACTTCCTTAAGATCGTGATACGTCCATGTAGAACCTGGGTGCACGGAATACCTAGAAGTGTGCGCCTCAGTCATGATTCTTTCCCGGAGACCATCTACATTTTGAATACATAGCCAACCTTGGTAACTTAGTGTACCATCATTCATGCCAATAGAAAAAGCCATAGTCTTATGTTTATGAATCTCTCCTTCGGTTGTACGAACAATGGATCGTTGTATTGCTTCTCTTTTACTTCCACAACAAGCGATGATTTAGCCCTACTTCGCACAATTACCCCTCCTTCACTAGAGTCTGTAAGACGAACTCTCAAACTAGCCCAACCGATGAACCTCCTTGGACAACGGCCTTTTATGTGCCTACATGTGAGCCAAACTACCCATAGATTTCTCGCTAAGAGCATCCGCCACAACATTGGCTATTCCCGGGTGATATAGAATATCAATGTCGTAATCTTTGAGTAACTCCAGCCATCTTCTCTGCCTCAAATTCAATTCCTTCTATTGGAAAATGTATTGAAGGCTCTTATGGTCCGTGAATATATCCACATAGGCCCCATACAAATAATGACGCCTCCCCCGGCAGCTTTCATGGATCTTATGAATCGAGTGTTCAAGACTTTTCTTGACTCCTTTCTAACATTGTTTATTGATGACATCCTTGTATGTTCACGAAGTTGAGAGGACCACGCCGATCATCTCAAGGCTGTTCTATAGACTCTTCGTCAGCACCCGTTGTATGAGAAGTTTTTGAAATGTGAATTTTTGCTTGAATCTGTCAAATTCTTGGGTCATGTCATCTCTAGAGAAGGAATTAAGGTTAATCCTCAAAAGATTGCAGCGGTGAAGAATTGTCGTAGACCTACAACTCCAACGCAGATTCGTAGTTTCTTGGCTTAGTTGGATATTATTGAAAATTTGAAGAGGGGTTCTCCACTCTTGCCTCTCCGTTGACTAAATTGACGCAGAAAGCGGTTAAGTTCCAATGGTCCGATACTTGTGAAAAGAGCTTTCAGGAATTGAAATCATGATTGACTACGACACCGTGTTGACCCTACCAGGGGGTACATATGGGTTTGTGGTATATTGTGATGCTTCAAGGATCGGGGTTGGGTGTGTATTGATGCAACATGGAAAGGTTATAGCTTATGCTCCTACGCAACTCAAGAATAATGAAAAGAACTATCCAACACATGACTTGGAACTTGCAGCGGTGGTTTTTGCATTCTATGCTTATGTAATTTAATGTTTTTGCAGTGTATGAGGTTTAAGGACCTAAGAGCATGGAAATAAAATCAAAAATCCAAAAAAAAGACAAGAAAAGAGCAAAATGCGATCGCATATGTGAAGATGCGGGCCGCAAATCCAACATGCGGACCGCATAATGCCCAAAGAAATCGCAGAGTCCAACAGTTTGCTGGCCAAATTCAGGTGCAAGAAATGTGGTCCATTATGCGACTGCATAACAAGTTCGCGGGCCACATAATGGATAGCAAACTCGTTGTAGAAGTTGCTGAAGGCGGAAAATACGGTGCAAATTGCGACCGCAAATCAACAATGCGGACCGCATAACCTAAATGCGACGAATGCCTGGAAAATAGGGTTTGAAGATGCGATGGACTTGAAGAGAATGCGGGTCACATTCTTGTTATGCCATAGATATGTGGTCGCATAATTGACCTGTAAGGGTGTTTTTGTCTGAAATTTGTCCCGAGTTTTGACCCACTATAAATAGATTTATTGGGATTTTGTGGGGGGATCTTGTCTTGTTTTTGAGCTACATTCCAAGTCTTTAATATTCCTCTCTTTTGAAAGCTTTTGAGTGAAGAATCTTGCACTTTGTAAGCTTTATGGCATTTAATATTCTCATCTTTTTGTATTTTAGCATGTGTAGCTAACTTTAAATACCAAGGTTGTGGACCCTAAATGGGTGTTATGTTAATGGGTGTTTAACATTGAATTTATGTATAATGGTTGGTTGATATATATTTATTTCTCATTCTTCTTTTATTGTTGGTGGTTGCAAACATTAACAAGTGCCATTAAATTCTTTCTTTACTTGGAAAAGTGAGTTAGAATTTTGTAGAAGTAAATACCAAAGACTCAAGGCTTTAAACCTTGTTTAATTGAACCGCTTAGGAATAAGTGGGTTTATTTGGCATATATTGATCGTTCTTAATTGCAACTCTTTTATATTTGGAAAAATCATAAAGAGGAAATACTACCCAACTATTGGAAAATATTGGGTAGTCATTTAGAAATCATTTGCATATCTAAAGAACCTTCCATTAGAAATATTCATATTAACATCGATAATATTACATTTCATTGAAGGGGACACAACCTTGGTTTCCTTAATCAAATTAATTACATTCTCAATATTACAATTAGTTATTTCTTCAAATCACAATCATATCATACTCTTGTTACAATTAACCGAATAGAATTACGACTTAGGTCAAGTAACACACTACTCGAGTAACCTTTTCACGCCTATTCCCTGCGGCATTTGACCCCAACCTTGTTGGGTTATTATATTTGACACCGACCGCCTTATTCTATTTAACTAAAGTGTAATTTGAGCGTATCAAATTTTGGCGCCGTTGCCGGGGAATACGGTTTTGAAATTACTATTTAGTGTGTCCTTTACTTTATGTCTTATTCTATTCCATCACACTTTGCTTGTTTTTCTTGGTTTTGATAGGAAGACATGGCCGAATATGAGGATGAAATGGATGAAAATCCTTTTGCGGATATAGATGAGTACATTGAGGATACAAATGCTATTGTACCTCCGGTTGTTGGTGCTTTAACTTTCAAAGTGGAACATGGTCTAATCCTAATGCTCAAAGCGGAGGGGTTTTTCAGGAATTCCACTTATGATGATCCAACACAACACCTTAGGAACTTCTTGGGTGTATGTGCTGTGCATAAGCAGAACAACGTCTCAGATGATGCCCTAAGGTTGAGGGCGTTCAAGTACTCACTAGCTGGGGACGCAAGGAAGTGGCTTCAAAACTTGCCACCAAATTCAGTTCATTCTTGGCCTGAACTTGTCCGAGCATTCTTAGCTAAATGGTTCCCTCAAAGCAAGAAGTCTGAGCTTCGGGATAAAATTTTCTTCTTCAAGCAACTACTGGGAGAACATCTACATGAAACATGGGATCGATTCAAGTTATACTTGGTGAGGTCTCCCAATCATGGTTTTCCGGATTCTATCTTGTTGGGAGAAATTCTACATGGGTTTAGATGCTATGAACCAATCTATAGCCAAGAATGCAGCTGATGGATCTTTTATGGACAAGACATTCACAAGGATCACACAAATCCTTGACAAAATGGCACAACACAATCAAGCCTGGCATTCAGAGGACACCACCAGTGGAATTGCATATAGTTCTCCCTCCTTGACAAACATGACTAAGGAGAATCAAGAGAGAGATCAAGTAATCGCAGGGCTTGCCACCAATGTCAATGTATTGACAAAGATGTTCACTGAAAGCCAAACGAAGAAGGTAAATATGGTGGAGGATGTGCAACCCATATCAAATGAAGACTTTGAGGAAGCAAACTACGTCAACAACTCTGAAGAAGGTTATAAAAGGCAACAATACCAAGGTCAAGGACAACAAAATCAATGGAGGCCTAACCCGCAAGGGCAAGGCAACCAACAGTGGCGAAATGACCAAGGTAGCTCAAATCAAGGAAATTGGAATAACAACAACAACAACTTCTCAAATTGGAGTTCCAACCCTTATGTTCCACCAAAGGGTCAATATCCAAATCAAGGGTCCTCAAGTGATTCCAAGTTAGAAAGCATGCTTGAATGTGTATTGCAAAATCAAGAGAGATCTGACACTTCTATTAGAACTATAATCGAGCTTGTGGGTTCTCATACCGCATCCATTCAAAAATTGGAGATGCAAATGAGAGACCTCTCTAGGGAACAAAATCCAAAGCAAAAGGGAACACTTCCTAGTGACACAATAGCTAACCCAAAGGGTAGTGGAATTGGTCCAACTTCTCACATCATGGCAATTACTACTCGGAGTGGGAAGGTACTACAAGGAGAGAGTGAACAAGTGGTTGAAGTAGAAGAGTCCGAGCAAGAGGTTGAGGTTGAAGAGGCAAGGGTTGTTGAAGTTGAAAAGGTTCTGGAAGAGTTGAAAGTTCACGAAGTGAATCGGGAAGAGGTAAAGGAAAAGGTAAAAGAGACACCAAAAGCTCTACCACCTATTCCTGGACCTCCTCCTCCTTTTCCTCAAAGACTTGCGAGGAAGGTTGATGATAGCAAACTCAAAAAATTCTATGACATTCTCAAGCAGTTATCGGTGAATATTCCATTTGTGTAAGCATTTCAAGAGATGTCGGGTTTTGCTAAATATTTGAAAAATTAGATTACCAAGAAGAGAACCACCAAGAATGAAGTGGTGAATGTGACTCACCGGGTTAGTTCCATCATTGCAACATCCACCGTTCAAATGAAAGAAGACCCGGGAGCTTTCACCATTACATGTACTATTGGGGCACGAGATTTTTCAAGAGATCTTTATGACAATGGGGCTAGCATTAACTTAATGCCTCTTGCTATTTACAAGCAAGCGGGATTAGCTATGCCGAGGCCTACAAGTAATAAAAGCGACAATCAAATCCACAAGGAAGGAACAATTAAGCCGACAGGTATACAATCTCTCCTCCATAATCAAACATGTAATTGGAATGGAAATAACAATCAAATCCACAAAGAAAGAGCAATCAAACCAACAAGTTTACAATCTCTCCTGTTTCCCCTTCCACATTTCCACATAAATAATTTCACAATTTGTTCATAGTTCATTTCAATAGCGATTTCGATTGCTTTCCAACCTTATTGCCTCGGCCACCCTTATTACCTCAGCCACCCTTATCACCACAACCCACACCTTATTTCTTCGTGTTACAGCGCGCAACCCGATCCCACCGAACGATCACAATTCACAAACAACACAACAACAACAACAATTCACAAAGAACAACAACAACAATCCTCAAGAAACAACAACAACAATTTACAAAGAGTAACAACAACAATTTACATGAACTTCCATAGCCATCAATACCATTTCCATGTATTCCACTACTCATATGCATTGATAGGTCACGACGATAATTTCCCACGACAACCACATATGTTACTACCACGGTTATTCCGAGCACATCAATTCCCATTTCCTTCCATTACTTGTTTCACAGTTCTTACCACATAGCACATTCACAATCGCAAACTTGGTTTATTTCTGATTAATTGCATCAATATGGTGAAGGCACAACCAAAATCTCTCAACCATACCAATCACAGGAATTTCACAAACAAATCACGTAGAAATCACATACCAAGCACTCAAACACCCAAAGAAGGCGATTTTACAAGTTCAAAGTTAGCCATACATACCTGGAGCCGAGTTCCCTTTTAACCTCTATTTCCAATTCACCAAATGGTCTAGCAACGTCAATCTAGTGCACAAGTTAACGCGTATGGCCTGGAAAAGAAGTTCACAATTTCTACTCAAATTTATTTAGGTTACCAACCCATCTTTGCACCATCTTTTACTCCTAACCAATTACTCTCACTAGGTTTTAGGTTATAGAATGACATGCATGTATGACTTCAACCACTATTTTCAAAGACCAATGCATGAGACTCCCCCCCCCCTTAGTATAAACAAGAATTTTAGTGAAAAGGGTTAGGGATGTTACCTGCAAGAAGAGGGGGATGAAGATAAGCTTGAAATTTCCCGGCCCGGATGGTTTTGAAGAATCAAATTTTGGAGAAGATGACTTTCTCTCTCAAGACCCTCTCTTCCTCTCTCTTATTTTGTGCAGAAGATCGTTAAAAATGAGGGGCTGGGGGTGTTTTATTAAAAAGGGGGTCGGGTATAAAATTTGGTAAATAGAAGCCCGAGCAAGATCTGCGGTCGTATTCTGCGATCGCAGAACTGAAATGCGGTCCGCAGATTGAACCGCAGAATTGCCCCCAAAACTCTAATGATTCTGTTTGGGTCTGCGACAGGAATGCTGTCCACATTCCTGTTATGCGGTCGCATTGTGCACCGCAGAACTAACCTTCAACAATCCTTGAGGAACTTATGCGACGATTATGCGGTCCGCATATTGGTTATGCGATCGCATAATAAACCGCATTTTCAACATTAATTTTGACAACTCTTCTGTTCCACTCTACGGTAGAAATGTGGTACGCATATCAATTATGCGGTCGCATTTTGGACCGCATCTTGATCTCAAGTTTAACCAAACCACAGCTTCACTATGCGGTAGGAATGCGGTCCACATACCAGATCTGCGACCGCATTCTTGACCGCATAATGGCATTTTTCTGGGGAGTTGATTCTTTTGACTTTTTTTCAAGCTTAGATCAATACCAAGGGTCCGAACCGCGGCGAGCTATGCATTCCTAACACATATTCGGAGTTGACACCACAAGATACTAGGTTTTGAGTCAAAAATTTTACGGGGCCTCACATGTGCAATGCTCCGGCTACTTTTAAAAGATGTATGATGTCCATCTTCTCCGACATGGTGTAGGATTTTCTAGAGGATTTCATGGACGACTTTTCAGTGGTAGGTGACTCATTTGAGCATTGTCTCAACAATCTTAGACAAGTGCTCAAGAGATGTGAGGAAACCAACCTTGTGCTTAACTGGGAGAAATGCTATTTCATGGTGGATGAAGGCATTGTATTGGGGCATAAAATTTCAAAACATGGCATAGAGGTTGACTGGGCAAAGATCAAGATCATTTCCATGCTTCCTCCACCTATTTCAGTTAAAGGTGTCCGAAGTTTCTTGCGGCATGCCGGATTTTATAGGCGTTTCATCAAGGATTTTTCCAAGATTGCAAATCCCATGTGCAAACTCCTTGAGAAAGATGCAAAATTTGTGTTTGACGAGAAATGCCTCAAAGCCTTTGACGAATTGAAACAAAAGCTCACCATGGCACCTATTATTGTCACACCCGATTGGTCTCTTCCATTCGAACTCATGTGTGACGCCAGTGGTGTAGCTATTGGAGCAGTGCTTGGCCAACATCACAACAAAGTTCTTCACCCGGTGTATTATGCAAGCAAGACACTCAATGGAGGCAAATGAATTATACGGTAACCGAGCAAGAACTTCTTGCAATTGTCCATGCCTTTGAGAAATTCCGGGCCTACTTGTTGGGATCCAAGGTGATAGTGTACACAGATCATGTTGCTCTTCGCTATCTTATGGAAAAGAAGGATGCAAAGCCTAGGTTGATTCGGTGGGTCTTGTTATTGCAAGAGTTTGACTTCGAAGTCAAAGATAGAAAGGGACGGAAAATTAAGTGGCGGATCATTTATCAAGGCTTGAAGAGGCAGGGAGGCCAAAGGGAGATCTTGAAATCAACGATGCTTTCCCGGATGAACACATATTGGCATTATCTAACACTTTTGCTCCTTGGTATGCCGATATTGCTAAATACTTGGTTAGTGACCTTATTCCGGAGGGATTGGAATCTTATCAAAAGAAAAAGTTTTTGAGAGATTGTCGGCAATACTATTGGAAGAACCATTCTTGTTTCGTGTTTCTGCTGACAAAATCATCAGAAGGTGTGTTCCAGAAGAGGAGATTATGCCAATTCTAAAGGCATGCCACGACTCACCGGTTGGGGGTCACCATGGGGGAAATCGAACGACGGCTAAGGTGCTTGAATGTTGTTATTATTGGCCGTCAATTTATCATAATGTAAATCAAAAGTTCAAGGCTTGCTACCAATCCCAAAGGCAAGGATCAATCTCCGAGAGGCATGAAATGCCAATGCACTTTGTGATGGAAATAGAGATCTTTGATGTGTGGGGAATTGATTTCATGGGTCCCTTTGTAAGCTCTTGTGGTATGAAGTATATCTTGGTGGCTGTGGACTATGTGTCCAAATGGGTTGAAGCAATTGCCTTACCAAACAACGAGGCAAGGAGTGTGACCACATTCTTAAAGAAAAACATATTCACGCGGTTTGGCACTCCTAGAGCCATTCTTAGTGATGGTGGGTCTCATTTTTGTAACAAGGCTTTCACGGGGTTACTAGAGAAATATGGCGTCAAGCATAAGGTGGCCACACCTTATCATCCCCAATCAAGTGGCCAAGTTGAAGTTTCCAACCGGGAGATAAAGAACATTCTAGCAAAGACTGTTAATGAGCACAGGATCGATTGGTCAAGGAAGCTAGATAACGCATTGTGGCATACCGCACGACGTACAAAACTCCAATTGGCACTTCTCCTTATCGGTTAGTCTTTGGCAAAGCTTGTCATCTACACATAGAACTGGAGCACAAAGCCATGTGGACTTTAAAAAGGTTGAACTTTGATTGGGCTGAAGCTACAAAAATTTGAGGTTAACACAACTCAATGAAATGGTGGAATTCCATTTCCATGCATATGAAAGTGCAGTTGTATACAAAGAAAGGATGAAGTTCGTCCACGACAAAAAGTTCATGAAAAGGGAGTTCAAGTCAAGTGACTTGGTTTTGCTCTTCAACTCAAGGCTCAAATTGTTTCCGGGCAAGCTCAAATCGAAATGGTCCGGTCCGTTCAAGGTGGTCAGTGTCTCTCCTTTTGGAGCTGTGGAATTATAATCGGAGGATGGGCTCCGAACCTTCAAAGTAAATGGCCAGCGAGTCAAGCACTACATGGGCACAAACGGAGAAAAGCACTTGGTGGAACAGTTGGCTCTTAAAGATGGTCCATGCCCGACCAATGAGTGAAACCAAATAAAGGCCAACTTTGTCGTGCCGCGACGTTAAATCAAGCGCTTCATGGGACGCAACCCATGTGTGGTAACATCTTTTTGTCCTTTTAGATAGATTTAATTGTGAAATTTAAAGTGTGTGTTAGAGTGCAGGTGATTCAAAAGGTCATAACACCGGGTAAAATTGCGTGTGAGATGGAAGAAAAGTCACCGTCGGAAGTTTGCTACACATATGCAGTTGCATTTTTACTATGCAGACCGCATTGTGATCGCAAACCCAGACAATTTGTTGGCTAAAGTTGGTGGCAGAAATACGGCGAGGAGGTGCACTTTGCGGACCACATTTGAATTATGCGATCGCACAAGTGCACCGCATTGTGTCCTCAAGCGACTCAAGTTGAATCCACCGCATAACACTTATGCGGTCGCATAATGTGTTATGAGGTGACTTACCCACAGCAAACCTTACAAGTAACTAACCCTCGCATATCATCATTATTCAAACAACTGAAAAACAAAACAAAAGAATTTTTTTTTATCAGAAAGAAAACAAAACAAAACAAAAAAAGGAGAAGGCAAAACGGCTAGTTGAACCGAAAAAGTAAGACAACACCTAAGAATTCATCTCCCAAGTGTTCTCATTTCCCCATCACTGGTATGTTCTCATCTCCCGATTTCATCCTTGTAAATTTTAGTTTAAATTTTGTTGTGTTCTTCCTATTTTTGTTTCCTTTAGTCATTGTTCCTTTTTCGTCTTCATATGTGGGTATCTGCCCATCATGTGAGGGGGTTCTTAGTTAGATAGTTAGGTTTGGGGTGTTGGGTAGTGAAATTAGGTCCGCCATTGTTGAGGGTTAAGCTCACTTGTTGAGAATGACGGCTTCTGCAGACGGTATAATCGATTTGCGGTCCGCATTATTGCCGCAAAATGAACCCTAGGTGGCCTGAAGAAGATGACAAAATGCGGCAACTTTGCGATCGCATACGCGATATGCAGACCGCAATGTCACCGCATACTGAAAAAGTTTCATGCCTTTTGTATCTTGTTGTTTGCGACATTTATGCGATCGCAAATCCATCTTTGCGGTGGACTTTAAGATCGCATAGTGTTAATGTACTTCCCAAGCATTTAGTTATGCGATGGTTATGCAAACCACATAATGGTTATGCGATCGGTTAACACATCACATAATTATATCTTTTCAGTAGACAGAAATTTTGCGACATGTTTGTGGTCTGCATAGTGGTTATGCGATCGCATAACCTGTCCCATACTTCAATTTTTTTGTACTTTTTTCTACTGTTGTCTGCTATGTTTCTCGCATTTCATTTCTTTGTAGATATGGCTCCTAATAAACATGTATCTTCTTAAAGAAAAGGGCGTCCACCAGTCGTCAAGCACCACAAACAAAACGTTCACGACTGGACCCTACTGCTGCACGTCCCTCCCTGTCTGATGAGGAGGAGACCTTGCCTTCAGTTGACATACAAGCTGAGGCAAGAAGGAAAAGAGGAGATGACTTCCAACTCAGGTTTGGCGTCGAAGGGTCTAGGGAGCTATATAGAGAAGGGCTAACAAAACGCAAAATCCTTGCAGAAAAACAACTAAGTCTAAACGGTCTATAGGAACAGCACCCTCACATATTGGAGAACATCAAAGCTAGAAAATGGGAGTGCTTCACTGAGCTGCCTGATGACTACAATGAAACAGTGGTCCGTGAGTTTTATGCCTCTTATGGATCCTCCAGGACCGCTCACCACAAGCGCAACAAAATATTTTGCAATACTGTCTTGGTTCGGGGGAAGTAGGTGTTTTGAAGCAATGACACTATAAATGAGTTCTACTTCCCAGACTGGAGCTCGGGCACAACTGAGTATGATGCCAAATGGGCAAACCATGATAATGAGCGTGCTTGGATAGCCTCAATAATAGCTAAAGGACCCCAGCTTGGATTGACCCTCTGCACAAAATATTAAAGGAAGATCTCACACGCGAGGGTAGGTTCTGGCTCAGCTTTGTCACCTCTCGATTGATACCGTCCCTGAATGAAACAGATATAAGCATTGAGAAAGCTCTTCTCATTGCATGCATTATGACTGGGATAAAAATTAATGTGGGTGATATTATCTTTCGAGAGATAGGGGTCCGGGCCAACCAGAAAGCCACGTCACTTCCCTTCCCGTGTTTGATCACGGCCCTCTGTAAGGCTGTGGATGTCCCTTCAATGCCACACACTGACAAGACCGGGAAAGCGCAGAAGGATATTGATATCACATGCATTAGTGACGCGGTGCCACCGGTAGTTGCTGCTCCCCAGAGGTTCAGACCCAGAGTGCTGCTGATACAGAGACTCCAGACCCTCAGACGCCTGTTACTCCTCAGGCCACAGTGGCTTCAACTTCCACTCCATAGCCCACCTCTCAGGCCACCACTGCTCAGCCTTCTGCCACACTGCCAGCTGTTTTGAGGCTTGGTCTCCTAGCTCAGCATGCAAATGCTAAAGTAGACCAGCTTCTGAAGAACCTCCCCACCCTCATCAGGCAGGCATTGACTCCCATCCAATCCTCAGTGACGGCTCTCCAACAGCAACAGACATCATATCGGGATCGCCTGAAGCAGCTTGAGGTGCGGATTGAAAAGATTGAGTGGGGTGAGGTTGGCGACTTGCCAAAGCTGTGTGATGATGTTGCCACGATGAAGAGTGAACTCTACAAGATGCAGACTCTTGACTTTGATCTATCCTCTCTTATGCCCAAGGAAGGTGAGTAGGGAACGGGCACGATCGTGGCTGGGTTAGATCTTAACTTCTCCACCTTGATGACAGCTGCTGCACCTCAGACTGTCGGGGCTTCCCCGACTACAACACACATTGACATCCCTTTTGAGGATGATTCCGGACACTATGCAGAGCCTGAAGATGGGTAAACAGATGAGAGAGATACTGAGGATGAGTCATCGTCCGAGGAAGATGTGGGTCCTCAGGAGAAAGGCAAGCAGATTGTTGCCCCTACAGTTGTGGAGGAGGAACAAGCAGATGTTTAGAAGGCAATAGAACATTCGCTAGTGGATAAGGTCGTCCAAGCAAATCTATCGGCCACTCAGCCATCAACTGGCGAGGCTAGCAGCTCACAAGCCCCAGCTCCAATGTCGGGCCAGTTGGAGATCGCTCCTCCATCAGTGGCGGTTACTCCTCAGGCCGAGATCTCATCGGTCCCAGCTTCAGCATCAGAGGGTGACCCCACCATCACTCAGCCGACTTCCGACTCCCATAGTGCTTAGTGCCCCTAAACTCTATTTTACATTCTTATGCCTTGGGGACAATGCATGATTTTTATTTGGGGGTGGATAGCATTGTACAAACTTTTTGTGAACTGTTGTACATGCTTTTGTGTATATAAGCAAATCTCTATCCTTTTGTATGTACTTGTGTTGTGTTCGTACATGTGTTATCATTGGATATACTTGTGTTGTTTTGTGCACATGTTATCTTTGTATATATATATATATATATATATATATATAAACCAAAAACAAGTAGATTGTAGATGCATGTTCATCTTTAGTAATTAGCCACGAATTCCCCTTGGTTTTTCTTCGCCGAGTTCTTTTCCAAGGGTGAAATATAGAACCTGGGAAGTAGGATGAAATATTTTGACTGGTTTGGCGTAATTGTCTAGTCTCAAGCATGTATGTCTGTAAATGACCTATACCCGTCCATTAATATATAAAAAAACAAGAAAAAGATGTGTGAAATCAACTATGTGAAATTGAGGCTCGCTCTTTGACTCTATATTTACTTAGAGTCATACATGTAAATATGATGAAAGCTTCGAGTTGCCAAGTGTTGACTCGAGGGCTAAAGCTATGTTGAGTCAGACAGTTCGTGTGCCATGTGTGTGAGTCTTTGTATAAATAATACTTGTGTTTACTTCTGCCATCTAGAGCTTGCCCGGTTGGTCTTTCAATGCTAATGATAATTGTATTTGGTTGGAGAAATGACGTTAGGCAGTCTTTGTGATTTTGGAAAACCAGTTAACCTTTCAAGCTACCAACTGTATAGATATTATCACTAGTTGCTCCATTTCAGCCTTTAACCTTTTCCTTGGCCACCTCATTACAAACATTTCCCCTTTTGTAAAATAATTCCCTCCTTTGAACCCGTCCCTCCTTGAACATCGAGAATGAGGCTAAAAGCCTAAGTTGGGGGTGTGGTGTCAAGCCAGAAATTGGCAAGGTTGTACAGTGAGTGTAGTAGGAAAGTGTTCCTCAAGGTATTTATATGAAATTATTGAAGCTCCAAAAGAAAAATAAAAAAATAATGATAATAATACAAGAGAAAAGAAGAAAAAGAAAAGAAAAAGAGATGTATGTATATATATAAATATGGAGCCTTGAAGAAAATTAGAGAGGTATTTAAGGTGGTTCAATGTTGGAAATTAGGGGCTAAAGAGGACTATGTGATTTGAAAAGAAGCAAAGAGCAACAAGAAAGAAAAATGTGACTAATGTTCAAGGAGGGTGTAGTCACTTGTACCCAAATGTTTATCCGACCCTTCCCTAATCCTACATTACAAGCCTAAAAAGTCCTTATAGGATCTCCAACCGAACGTTGTTAGAATAAAACGTTGAATTAAAATAAGGGCAAGCCTATGGCATGGTATGTTGTAACACTTGAAACTCTTTTTGAGAGTGAGTGTCTTTGTGAATCTGTCCCTTTTGTTGTCATTGTAAATATTGTGAGTTTGGGACTTTCTTTTTAGTGAGGGCACATGACTTGTGAGGTTGGACACAAGTTGAGTTCTTCAAGTCGAATGCAAGTGCACTCATCTGATAGTAACATTTTGTCAAATTGGTAGAGGCTCAGAACTTTCACAAGTTGATTAGTGTCTTTGTAAATAACAATGATGGTTCAGGAAGGGTAAATAAACGAAAGTGCATGCTTCTAATACTGACAACTAACACTATCCACGGTCACTATTGTTTCATATCGTTTAGATGGAGTATAGAATAGGATAGTGTCCTTTTAGTTGCTTGAGGACAAGCAAGAGTTTAAGTTGGGGTGTTGATGTGCCGGAGAATTTCTACACATTTAATACAAATTACTTAGATTTTAGCTTGTTTTAAATGCAATTATCTTCTATACTTATGTAATTTTAATGTTTTTGCAGTGAATGAGGTTTAAGGACCTAAGAACATGGAAATGAAATCAAAAAGCAAAAAAAAGGACAAGAAAAGAGCAAAATGCGATCGCATATGTGAAGATGCGGGCCGCAAATCCAACATGCGGACCGCATAATGCCCCAAGAAATCGCAGAGTCCAACAGTTTGCTGGCCAAATACAGGTGCAACAAAAGCAGTCCGTTATGTGATCGCATAACTGGTTCGCGGGCCGCATAATGGATCGTAGACTCGTTGTAGAAGTTGCTCAACCTAAATGCGACGAATGCCTAAATGTGGACCGCATAACCTAAATGCGACGAATGCCGGGAAACCAGGGTTTGAAGATGCGATGGACTTGAAGAGAATGCGGACCGCTAGTATGTTATGCGATAGATATGCGGTCACATAATTGACCTGTAAGAGTGTTTTTGTCCGAAATTTGTCCCGAGTTTTGACCCACTATAAATAGATTTATTGGGGTTTTGTGGGGGGGTCTTGTCTTGTTTTTGAGCTACATTCCAAGTCTTTAATATTCCTCTCTTTTGGAAGCTTTTGAGTGAAGAATCTTGCACTTTGTAAGCTTTATGGCATTTAATATTCTCATCTTTTTGTATTTTAGCATGTGTAGCTAACTTTAAATACAAAGGTTGTGGACCCTAAATGGGTGTTATGTTAATGGGTGTTTAACATTGAATATATGTATAATGGTTGGTTGATATATATTTATTTCTCATTCTTCTTTTATTGTTGGTGGTTGCAAACATTAACAAGTGCCATTAAATTCTTTCTTTACTTGGAAAAGTGAGTTAGAATTTTGTAGAAGTAAATATCAAAGACTCAAGGCTTTAAACCTTGTTTAATAGAATCGCTTAGGAATAAGTGGGTTTATTTGGCATATATTGATCGTTCTTAATTGCAACTCTTTTATATTTGGAAAAATCATAAAGAGGATATACTACCCAACTATTGGAAAATATTGGGTAGTCATTTAAAATCATTTGCATATCTAAAGAACCTTCCATTTGAAATATATCATATTAACACCGATAGCATTACATTTCATTGAAGGGGAGACAACCTTGGTTTCCTTAATCAATTTAATTACATTCTCAACATTACAATTAGTTATTTCTTCAAATCGCAATCATATCATACTCTTGTTACAATTAACCGAATAGAATTACGACTTAAGTCAAGTAACACACTACTCGAGTAACCTTTTCACGCCTATTCCCTGTGGGATTCGACCCCAACTTTGTTGGGTTATTATATTTGACACCGACCGCCTTACACTATTTAATTAATGTGTACTTTGAGCGTATCAAAATACGTTACTAGAAATTCAAATGCCCGTGCCGGGTCCTGAAAGCTATTTTCGGAATATCCTCCTCCCTGATCTTCAATTGGTGATACCCGGACCATAAATCAATTTTGGAGAAGTACCTAGCACCCTGTGATTGATCAAACAATCATCTAACCTTGGTAGCGGGTACTTATTTTTTATTGTGACATTGTTGAGCTGTCGGTAGTTAATACACATCCGTAGTGACCGATCTTTCTTTCTTACAAAGAGAACTGGTGTGACCCAAGGCGACACACTCGGTTGGATGAAACCCTTCTCCAAAAAATCCTTCAATTGCTTATTTAGCTCCTTCAATTCTGGTTGTGCCATTTGGTAAGGTGGAATAGATATAGGTTGCATGCCTAGCATCACATAAATCCCAAAATCAATCTCCCTGTCCGGTAGGATCCCAGGGAGCTCATCAGAAAAGACATCCGAAAATTCATTCACAACAGGCACGGACTCAAGTGTAGGTGCCCTTGCATTGGTGTCCGTGACCCGGATGAAATGATAGATACACCCCTTGTCAATCATCTTCGTGGCCTTATGGTAAGAAATAAACCTACCTTTTGGCACCAAATTATCCCCCTTCAATTCAACAACTGGCTCACTAGAAAATTCAAACCTCATAGTTCTAGTTCGGCAATCAAGCTTGGCAAAAACAGGAATAAAGCCAATCCATCCCAATTATTACATCAAAATCAACCATCCCCAATTTAATGAGATTGGCTATAGTATCCCGACCATGCACCGAGACAACACAATCCCTATAAACTCGTGCCGCCATAGTACACTCACCAATCAGAGTAGATATAGAGAACGGCTCATGGAGCTATTCTGGTTCTATCCCAAATTCCGTAGCAACATAAGGAGTGATATAGGACAAAGTGGAATCGGGATCAATAAGAGCATACACATCATGAGATTGGACAGTCAATATACCTGTGACAACATCTGGAGAGGCCTCTAAACTGTGATGACCACTTATAGCATAGAAACGGCTGGGTCCTCTCGAAATCTGCGCACCACCCCTAGCTACACCATGCCTTGCGGGTGCTGGAGTACCTCGAGCTGGAGTGGTGCTGAGGATGTAACAGCTATAGAACAAGATGGTTGGGTTGTGCCCCTGTCCGCACCCTAGCGGGACGAAAGACACTCTCTCTAAATATGACCCCTCAATCCGCACTTGTATCATATGGGTAGGTCCATATAGCAGATCCCCAAGTGCATCTTCCTACACCTGGGGCATGGAGGCCTCCGCTGCAGCCGAAATCTCCCTCTGGACCGGCTCAGCTGGTGGGGTCCCCTGTTGCCCTGACTGGGCCTGAAATGACTCCAGTTTTGTTGACTGGACACTGACAGCAGTGCACTGGCTGAAGACTGAGCAAAAGACTGGGATGGCCCTGATGACCCTCCCGTGAATGCTGACCTACCACCACAAAATAAATCTCTAAGTTTGCCCGTGGACCGGGCCTTATTGTTACCCTCTCGCTCCATTTTGTTCTTCAACATACGGTTCTCTACAGCTTGCGTAAATGTCACCATCTTCCCACAGTAATGTCAGATTTTAAGGTAGTTGTAGCGGCCTCATTGATAACCAAGGGGCTAAGGCCTTGCACAAACTGGCACACTTTAGCCTCCATAGTAGGCAACATGTGAATAGCATACTTGGACAGGTGCGCGAACTCCATGTGGTATTCCCACACACTCTTGCTACCTTGTTTTAGGTTCTCAAACTCAGCGGCGCGAGTTGCCTTTGCCGCTACAGACAAGAAATGATCCATGAAGGTGTTAGCAAACTCACTCCACCTCGCTGGAGGGCTCCCCTCCTCACGGGAGTCCTCCCACAGCTCAAACTAAGAATAGGCCACCTATTTCAGGCGGTACGCGGCCAACTTCATTCCCTCTGTTTCGGTAGCGCGCATAACTCGGAGAGTCTTGTGCATTTCATCAATGAATTCATAGGGGTCTTCCTCGGGATTAGTACCCGTGAACATTGGAGGATATAACCAAAGAAACCTGTTCACCCTGGAATTAGTTGAATCCCCATGTTGGCTAAAAGAAGTGGGTGCAATAATTGATCTCTCGGCCTGGGAAGCCACTATCTAAGCCAACATATGTAGGCTCCCCTAAGAACCCCATCAATGACACTGGGACCAAAAGCTAGGGCTAGAGGTGGAACAAAAATATCAACTGGAGGGATCGTTGCACCCTCAGTGGATGTAGGAATTGGTGCAGTCTGGTCAGATGTAGAAGAATCGGGAAGTGTAGTAGTCGCAGGAATATCCTCACCCTTCGGGTACTCACCCGCATCATCAAGTAGAGAATGAATTGTCCCTCCTTGGGCGGCATTGGCTCCTTGGCCAGTTCTTTCTTTCTTCCTTGGTTCCATGTACAGAAAATTAGAGCAATGCATGAGTCAGAGGAGGAACAGTCTCACATTCGGCTCTATCACACGATATAGAACATGAAAGAAGGGTATTATTCCTAAGACACTTTAAAACCTTAGGCTTTGATACCAAGTTTGTCAGGTCCCAAACTCGGGGAGGGCGACCGGCGCTCAATCGAGTGAACGCGGCCGAGCAAGCCTGTTAGATACTTTCTACCCAAACTCACTCATGAATAAAGTGAATACATATTCCCATTAATTAGACAATAGGGAGATCATGTGTGCAATACCAAATTATTTCCATTAGTTACTTCCTTTTTGAAAATCACAAAATACACACACTTTCAAAGTCTAAGTGGAACAAAGGATTCAAACATAATATGAATTGTTTGACTTTCCCCAACACTGACTTACAAACACACACTATGTCTACAGAACCTCTAATAGATACAAAAGAGTACAATGGTAGTGCTGGCAACAAGGCTCCAGCTATACCTCTAAACGTGATAATATAATGAACAAAAGAAACATGGCCCCGGAATGAAGTGGGGCTCACCAAGTCTGCTGGGAGGATGGTGTACCACTATCACTAAACAATGTTGCCTGTTGTGTAATCACATGCTTCCATTAAATATGCACCGCCCGCAGCAAAAGGGACATTATTACCATCTACTAGAACAAGTATGTATAACTAAACACCCTCTCAATATAATGAATAATAATACACGGAGGAACAATTATAAAATCAACGGAAGCCTCAAACAATACCAAAACATCAAGTTAAGAACCAAATACGTTTTCAAGAAATTATCCATATTTTTAGGTAGGCATGGCATCCGATCACGGTCCAATCAGCTAGGTCGTCTCACCCGAGACATTACCCTTTTCTATCAATCATCTCACTTCATACTTCTTTCACATCTTTACAATTCATTGGCACTAGTGGCCACGATTATAATATCATTCTTGGCACTTGGCAGTATTTCATATTTCATGCTCCCCTTTTCACTTTCACACATCATCATCATTATCAACAACAAGACTTTTCAATTCAAGACTTTAGGTACACATATGATCGATTAAGAGTCTTAGACATATACAGATTTTTCACATAATTTGGCATGATAACCTTCATTCAAACTTGACTTGAAGTCGTAACATTTATAACACGCAGCCCATACTTTGAACATATTCTCAAATGATAACATAGCATGATAAAAGCATTTGAAACACATATTCAACATATATCTTGCAACACAGGTTTACTCAGAATAGCCAATTTCATAATGATCAACTCGGGTCTTACATAACTTACATGAACACCGTGGAATTCAATTCTAAGAAAGGAGTTTTGCCGACATACCTCAATTGAGCTTCCTTAAAATCTAAAATGTTACGGAATTCTTAGCAACTTCAATCCATTTTAGAAATATAACAAATGAACCAAAATTAGGAATATGATCATGGTTCTAGCTCATTTGAGCATTTTATCAAACACTAGGTGTGCATTAAGGTTTCAAGGCCCTTTTTATGGAGGATTCATCATCCCACAATCCATTCTTTACCAATTTTAGCTCACAATCTTCGTACACCCTTTGATAACACATGCTTGCAAAATAAACAACTAACATACCCAAGAATTGTCTTGCTAATTACCCATCTCTGGTTAAATTTCGAAATTAAGAGTTAGGGTGTAGAATCATACCTCTAAGATGAAGACCTAGCATGCTTTCCTTGTTAATCTTCTAAGATTTGAGTAAGAATTGGTGGATGAATCTTAGGAACTCCCTTTCTCACTGTATGCCACTCCCTCTCTCTAGAAATATATGTTTTATCCTTCTAAAATGATCCCAAAGAGTGTTTTATTAGTATGGGGTCGGGCTCAAAAATTAGAAAAATAGGAGTCCCAACACAGGTGAGCGGTCTCATATGTGACCTTATAATGATTTCGTGGTCTACGAAATGCGCCGCAAAATGGCCACTGGGCAGATCTGCACCATTCTACGGCCATTATGCGGTCCGCAGAACCTCCCTCAAAAAAATTTCCATGCTGAACCTATGATCGGTGTGCGGAACGCGAAATCGTTGTGCGGCCGCATAATCGACTGCAAATTGGTCTTCCCTAGCCGTGAATCCCGCTTTCACCTTCCCCGCTTTATCGCTTCGTTTCAAAATCCCTCAAATCTGAACCTTAAATTTCAAAGATGAAACCTCAACTCACCATCGTTCTTTCAAATTTTGCAAGGCCATTCGTTCTATCTCTGTACTATGAAAATGATCACTCTCTTTTCATTCTCATCATTTAATCTCAAAGGCCCTATGTAATGACCCGACCGGTCGTTTTGAGCTCTAGTGCATCGTTCGGAAGTTTAAGGCTAGGAGAAGCTTCACTTCAGGTATTATGACTTGTACACGTGGTCGGAATTGAATTTCAAGAAGTTCAGAGTTTATTTGGAAAGGAAGTTCTCATTTCGGAAGCTTTAAGTTGGAAGAATCGACTAAGATTGGATTTTTGAGTAAACGACCTCAGAATTGGGATTTGAAGGTTCCAACAGGTTCATTTAATGGTTTTTGACTTGGGCGTATGCCTGGATAAGGTTTAGGATGACTCGGGAGCGTTTTGGCGCCTATTGTAGAAGTTAGCTTTTCGGGAGAATCTTATAAATCTGGGTTGAAGTGAAGTCCAATGTTATCGATGTTTGTTTGGGATTCCGAGTCTAGGAATAGCTCTGTATGGTTATTATTTTATTGGGAGCACATCCGGAAGTGGATTCGGAGGTCCGTAGGTCATGTTGGAGTCGTTTGGCGAAAGTTAGAAATTTGAAGGTTTTTTAGAAGTTTGACCGGAAGTGGACTTTTTTTATATCGGGGTTGGAATCCGATTCTGGAAGTTGGAATAGGTCTGTAATGTCAAATATGAATTGTGTGCAAAATTTAAGGTCAATCGGACATGATTTGCTAGGTTTCGGCATCGAATGATGAAGTTTGAAGTTTTAAAGTTCATAAAGCTTGAATTGGAGTGTGATTCATGGTTTTGGCATTGTTTGATCTGACTTGAGGACTCAAGCAGGTCCACATTATGTTTTGGAACTGGTTGGTGTGATTGGACAGGGTCCCGGGGGCCTCGGGTGTGTTTCGGGATGGTTTCGGATCAATTCGGGCTGTTATTTTGGACTGCTACTCTCTAGTTCTGGTGTTGTTCTTTGCGAACGCGAACGGGTTCACACGTTTGCGAAGAAGAATTTTTTTGCAGCGGATTTTTGTCCATCGCATTCGTGGACGGGTTATCAACTTCGCAAAAGGGAAGTTGGGCCTATGGATTTTTGTTAGCCTTCGCGTTCGCGAATGGTGAATCGCGTTCGCTAAGGGGTCGCCAGGTTGAGCTACGCATTCGCGAACTGGTTATCGCCTTCGTAAAGGGGTTAATTGTTTAGCTGGAGCTGGCATTGCTTCGCGAATGCGAAGGTCTTGACGCGTTCGCAAAGAAGGGCTGTGTTGGGCAGTGTGATTTTGAAGCCGGGATTTGGAGCTCTTGGAAGGGAGATTTTTGTCATCTATGTCAAGGTAAGTGACTCCCACCTATTGCAACTTAAATACTTGGACTATGTGTGGATTTGGACATGAAAATTTGTAGAAATTTTGAGATTTGAAGAAAAACCTAGAAATTAATATTTTTGGATTCTGACTACGAAATTGGACATAGAATTGGGAATAAATTATATATTTGAGTTCGTGAGGTTATGGGCAAAGTTTATCTTCAAATATTTTCGAAATCCGGGCACGTGGGCCCGAGGGTGATTTTATCGACTTTTCAAGCGGAATTAGGAATTTGTTGTAAATAGGATTATGATAATTATTTGAGTATATATTAATGAGTTTGCATAATTATTGACTAGTTTTGGAGTGTTGGGCATTGGTTTGAGTTGTCGGAAGGGCTTGGGAGCTGGTTATGGAACTTCAGATTAAGACACCTTTCTAACCTTATAAGAGGGAATTAACCCCATAGGAGAAATAAATTATTGTGTGCTTCTATTTGTGGGGGCTACGTACGCACGAGGAGACGAGAGCCCGTACATAGCTACTAGCTATGCCAATGTCCGGGTAGTTGTAGGCCTACATCATGCCTTGTTGATATTATTGTTAATTTATGTTTGTTGTTTGTCTTGAGAATCAACGAGATTTAGATAACTTATTAAATGTTTTCAAAGGAGTTGAAATTGAGGAAAAATTGGGAACTAAAAGTTTTCATTTGAAATCCGTAGTTTAAAAAGAATTGAGGAATACTTTAATAACTTAAAAAATCTATGAGTAACCGCGCCACATGTATGTTTCGCGAGCGGGGAATATCTCCTTAAAAGCTTCACGTTGAATTGTCTTTATTTTGAAAGGAATAAAGAAAAGAATTTGACATATTAATAAATTATACTTGACCGCGTAGCACGTATGATTCGCGAGCGGGGTATTTCCTTCTACTACTTTTATGGGATCGGTCCGTTCACCTCGACATGATTTTTGTACCACACTCTCATGGGAGCGGGTCTTTTGCCTTGACAGGTTAATAGATGCATCTATGGTTCGCGCCGTTCGACCCTCGACAGTCCACAGTTTACTTTTATGTTGGATCGGGCCATACACCTCGGCATTCCCTATATATATATATATATATATGTATATATATATTATCCTCATGGAATCATGCGTAATATTTGGCAAGAAGCCAGTATATCTGAGGGAATTTCCTTGATTTGAATTATGACAACTTCTTTGATGAATTCCACTATATCCATACATATGCTCTGGTTACGGAGGGAACATGCTAGTTGAGAGCTTGAGTAAATTGTAAAGAGGGAAATTGTACCACGTATTTTATACATGTTTATTTCATATATTTACTCTGTTTCATGTTTATCTACTCTTAATTGTATCTATTATT